>NW_024573246.1:0-2003 GCF_018153835.1 Drosophila eugracilis
GTTCACCATCGGAGGACGGACACAGGAAACTGGGTGTTCTGCGTGCGTTCTCGCCCAACCACTCCAACCCCATCATCTTTTGACCTCTGCGGCTGGGATCGGCTGGAAAAGCTCAAGGTCTGGAACTTGGCTTATTGCAAGCTGAAAAGAACAACTATCATAGCCTAACATTCCCTGTTTCCCCGTATTAATCTTTCTCTGACAGCTCCTAATGTGCACCTCAGGTGGCCTTAAGGACTCCGAAGGCCCCACTGTGGGACCTCTGGCCAGCAAGAACCATAACACACTCTTGAACTCGGCAACCTTCTTGCCATCAACCCACCTGTGCTTCCTGTAGCTTGACTTCACTGGCTGTGCGTGGCCTCACAGGACCCTCGATGAAAGAATCTGGGGATCTATGGCTACCGAAGAGACCGTTAGAGGCATGCGCCCTGAGGTCGTCTCACGCCGCCGATAAGGCCGACAAAGCCGTCACCTGTCCCTTTCCAGGGTCCACTGGCGGCAAACTCGTTCATGATTACTCCGACAGCACCATCCGCATCTGGCGAGTGTGTCGCATTTCGGCTCATTAGCTCCTGACTTTTATGCTGGCGCTAAATGATTTGTTTAAATAAAACAAAATAAATTTATAGCGTCTTTCTGAAAACTGAAGTGTGTTCTTGTAAATCGTATTTTTTAATTTTAATCTGTATCTGCCCGTATTTTTGGGATGCTTTTGAAGCTGAGGCGGATTAGTAAGAAGGGACTGTTTATGTATAGGATGAGTGCTTATAAATGCTAATAAAAAACCCATTTTAAGTCTTATGATTTGGATCTTTTTTCAAATGGATTTTCCGGAGGATGTAGTTAAGGAAAGTGATGTAAATATATAGATTTCTTATACTACTCAGCACCTATTTTTTGTCTAGGTATGGAGTTTGGTTAGCTTATGAAGCCAAAGTTGCTTTAATCATTCTTTCAGGACCTAAGGATATCGTAATACACTTATTTGAAAAAAGTAAGTCAAAACTTCAATCTTCTTAATTTTCTGCCCCCAATTCAATTATTCAAATCCAAATTGAAGGATTTAAGTAATAAAAACGAAATCGTCGATTCATATCCATTGTTTTATTATAAAAACATTTCGACAAAATTAGGAAATGTTTTCATTTTTTAAGTATAACAAATAAATTCAATAAGTAATTTCGTTGAGATGTTAATATTTCTTTTGACTGTTGACTTAAGTAATGCGAGAGTTAGAAAAAACGAAGTGCGGCCCAATGTGTGAGATGGAAAAAATATTTTCTTTCTTTTTTTGTACAAAACAACTTGAGGCTAACAAACAATCTTAACTAATATCATGATAAATGAAACACCCAATTCCATGCGATGTATCTGTGTAGGCTGTCGATGAATGAATATGCAGTATAACAGAAAAGACAAAGTATTTGGCATAACGCCTAACTAGAATTTTTTGCTTTTTTTGTTTGTTTCTTTTGGAGAAATTCAAAGGAAAGCTCAAAACATTTCTTACTTGGCACTCTAATGTTTCGTATCTCATTTGGTTTTGATTGGATTAAAGCGTTACACGGCTGCCGCTGCAACTGATTGGTTGTCTGGACTTTCGTGGCATTCGTCTTTCACTTTTCCCGCTGAGCTGCCTTAATTCTGTAGACATCGTTCTTGAACACGATCACCAATACGGTGATTGTCCACCCGATCCGCGTTTTATCTGCGACTCCATGGCCAAGGATTTTGGCTCCAAAGATCTGACTCCTTTGGGGTAACCTACTGCACAAAAGTGCAGAAAGCCACTCCTCGTTGCCGCAACATGTCCCAAAAGAGGCCATCGGAGTGCTATCAGAAGAAAGTGGGACTAAGGAAAGCCAAATATTAATTTAAGGTATCAGTCAAAATAGTTGGGTTGGTAAAAACTAAGTCATGAGCACAATCATGGTGCACCCATGTTGGTCGTTCAGTTCCAAGGTCAAATGTCTACTGGCATGTAATCCAGATTCTGAAAG
>NW_024573247.1:0-451 GCF_018153835.1 Drosophila eugracilis
TAGACATGCATGGTTTAATCTTTGAGTAGGGCGTATGGCAACTACCGGCAGGATCAACCAGAATAATGTTTTTAAACTCCAGGCTTCATTTTCATATTTTTGAATAGAAATTTCAGAATATTTATCTTGTAGAAATAATTTTTGCTTTATATTTTTATATTCGAATAGCATGGCCAATTTTTTATTAAAAGCCATCGTATTCGTTTTTTTGTCTCTCCAGTTTTATTGTCGATTGAAATAGTTTTCACCATCACAATAATATATATTTCCATATATTTTTTATAAATACCATCTAACATAATTTCATTCTACAAAATATCATTTTTATTTCAACATACAATATTATTGTATCCTGTTTAATTTTTATTTTAATCAATATAAATGGATCGTCATTTGCATTTTGTTGATGGAAATTTAAATTTATCTTTTTCATACAAACTTCAGAGTAATA
>NW_024573248.1:0-33162 GCF_018153835.1 Drosophila eugracilis
AAACAAACGACGATGTTTTATTCTGTATGAAATACATATATCAGATTTAACCTATTTTCACAATCAGTTTTACATACCGCAGTCTCGCCTCCCAGTCTCTTTGATCTCTCCAATCGGAATAAATCTGAGCGGGAGATTCTGGCTTACAATTCACCATTTCGTGTGACCGCATTTAGCTTTACAATATGATCTCTCTAACGATTTACAACATCGATAACAAATACTGAAATACTTGGCGCTACATTTAAATTTACTAAACCTTGAGCGATATGTTAATCCGTTCCACGACATCCCCACCCCGGTGAAGCAACTGCATTCACCACATCCAGGATAGCCAATCTGGAGATGGGACGCATGATTAACTTAGCTCGATCGCCATTGGTAGTGCGTACCGCCGCTCGTCGTGGTACTCCATCCGCTCCTGGGTACACTTCCTCCACGACGCCTTTTCCTCCATTCTCGACGAGGGATGGCCGGATCACAGATGTACACGATTCCCTGGGCGCATAGGCTCGACATGCTCGCACCATTTCTCCCTGCGAACAAGCGTCGGTAGATACTCATGTACCCAACGTTTCCAAAATCTGTCTCTCATCATCCGTGCGATACGCCACTGCTTCCTAGTAGCGCACTTGACAGGCTGCTCTCCGCGATCTCCAGGAAGGTCCGGAACATTAGCCACTCCTCTTAGCAGATCGTTGGGCGTTAGCGGTGCCTCCTGATCCACAGTGACTGGAAGGTGGGTAAGCGGACGAGAATTAACAATATTCTCCGCCTCAATAAGAAAGCTCTCCAAGACGTGTTCCTTAGGAGCCACCCTCCTTCACAGTATGCGCGAGCACCTTCTTCACACATTGGACCATCCTTTCCCAGATGCCGCCGGCAGCTGGGTTCGCGGGACAGTTAAAGATCCATTCGATTCCTTTGGATGACAGCTCATCCTGGATCTTTTCTGGTTCGAAGACTTCATCGAACTTTCTGGCCTCACGATCTGCTCCAATAAAGTTCTTTCCATTGTCGCTCCTCAATCTGACCACCGGTCCACGGCGGCACATAAAATTCCTCATAGCGATGATGCAGGAATCTGTTGACAAATCGTGGGCTATCTCCAGGTGGACAGCCCTGGTGGTTAGACAAGTAAAGAGTGCGACCCACCTCTTCTCAGTGCGACGTCCAATCGTCACAAACAGCGGACCAAAGTAGTCCAAGCCAGTATACTTGAATGGCCATCCATTCGGCTCCAGCCGGTCCTCTGGCAACGGACCCATCAATGGCGGAATTGGTCGTACTCTCCGGAGTTTGCATAAGTTACAGGTTGCCATAACACTCCGTAAAACCTCTCCTTAAATTGGTTATCCAGAACCTGGTCCGGATCTCGCTTATGGTCGCGTCTAGATTCTGGTGCTTCATCTTCCTGTGGTAGTGACGAACTATCATCTCTGCCAGTGCGTGTTTGTGCGACAGTATGATCGGGCGCCGTGCGTTGAATGGGACGCATTCGGCGGCATCAATCCGTCCACGCGCTCGTATGATTCCATCGTGGTCGACGTAAGGGGATAGTCCTCGTAACTGACTGCCTTTCGCCACTGCCTTTCCTTGAACTTCATCTGCGAACGTATCAGCCTGGGCGCACTGGATCAGTTTCCGTTCTGCCTCCGCGCACTCAGTAGCTGTAATACCGTAGGCCTCACTCTCGTCACTCAATCCACGGCACCGTCGTATGAACCTGAGGATCCACGCTGTGGTCCTGACCAATCGATTATAATTCGAAAATCTCTGCAAAAATATAAACTCGTTGGCAATTACCAGTGTAAACTCACACGGCATCTCTTCTTCTGCGGAGTGTGGACTGTCGCGATCACTTGGAGATGGCTTGGGCCACTGTTCTTCCGACTCCCGCAGAAATGATGGCCCGCTCATCCACCTTGCCCCTTGGCTGAGGTCCACATGGCGCTGTGGCCTCGTCGCGTCATCTGCCACGTTTTCGGCAGACAGTATCCACCTCCATTGAGACACCTCCGTTGACTCTAAGATCTCCGCCACCCGGTTTCCAACGAACTGCTTATACCGCCGGTGGGTGCTGCTTATCCAGTGCAGCACGGTCTTAGAGTCAGTCCATAGCACGCATCTGCTGATCGATACGTCGTGCTCTCGTCTTACGGTGTCCATCAGCCTGGTTCCTAATACAGCTGCTTGGAGCTCCAGGCGCGGGATCGTCATCGTCTTCATCGGGGCGCATTTCGTTTTGGAACACACGAAATAGGACCGCACATCATCGTTGTCATAAGTCGCCCTCCAGAATGCAACTGCTGCGAACGCCGATTGGCTGGAGTCCACAAACACATGTAGCTGCAGTTCACGTACGCATCCCGTGCCAAAGTAGTAGCGTGGACAGCGGAAATCTCTCACGTAATCCATTTCCAGCCTCCAGCTCTCAAACGCTTTGGCTAACTCATCCGGCAACGGCTCGTCCCACTGAACTCCTCTCCGCCAAATCTCACGCATCAATAGTTTGGCGGTTACCATGAAGCAGCTCAAGAATCCTATCGGGTCAAATGTTGACATAACCAGACTTAGGAATTCTCTCTTGGTGGGTGCACGTTCTCCGGTCATCACCCTGCTGGGAACCCTGTGGTACTTTACGCTGAATTTAAAGTCATCCGTCGCTGGGTGCCAGTACATGCCTAATATTTTCTCCTCCGCTTCATTCCATTCAACGTTCGTATTGGATCCTAGTGGGTTCAAAGCCTTGACCACACTTTCCGAACTTGATGAGAAGCGGCACAAATCGAAACCGGCCTCAGCATGAATTTTCCTTACTCGTTCTGATACAGCGATAGCTTCTTTCTCGTCCGAGAAACTATCCACGTAGTCATCTACATTGTGATACTCATTGATGGCCTGAACCGCGCGAGGATCTGCTTGGGCGTATCTTGAAGCGTTTATGGTCTTCACATGATGCGCTGAGCACGGCGAACAAGCGGCTCCGAACGTCATCACAACCATTTCGAACAGATCTGGATCTCGCCGGTCATCTCCATTCCTCCACAGGAATCTCTGGGCGCATCTATCCTGGGGCTGTATCAGCACCTGATGAAACATCTCCTTTATGTCTGCGCAGACCCCGACTGCTCCTTCCCGGAAATGGAAGAGCACGGCTGGCAGGGACTTGAACTGTTGTGGGCCTTTGAGTAGAACTGAGTTCAAAGATGTATTGCCCACTTTGGCTGCGGCATCGAAGACTAGACGGATCTTTCCGGGCTTGTTTGGGTTCTCGACCCCGAAGTGCGGCAGGTACCAGATCTTGTCCCGGTTATCGGCTGCCACTTCCTGCTGCTCCAGGCGTCGTGCGTAACCCTTGTTGACGTAGTCCTCCATGATCGACTTGTAGGCCCGTGCAAAGCTGTCATCCCGTCTCATCTTCCTTTCAATGCCGACAAGTCTTTTGAGTGCCATGTTATAGCTGTCAGGCAGGCTTACTTTATCATCTTTCCACAGCAATCCAGTTTGGTATCGTTCGCCCACTCGCCTAGTCGTCTCGTTCAGGATTCCCAAAGCCCGTGCGTCGCCACTAGCTGCGACTGGTGGCGCCGGCTTCACTCCGAAATTCTCTATTTCGAAATAGTCGCTGACCATCTTCTCGAGATGATCATACTGTGGGACGGCTAGGAGGCACGATCTTTGCATTGGTGAACTCATCTGACTTCTTACAGGACCAAAAACCACCCATCCTAGCTTGGTGGCGGCTGCATAGGGTCCTCCTGCTCCGAAGCTCCTGTTTTGCATAGGTATTCCTAGGTGCGCATGGTCTAGTCCGATTAAAATCCTCGGGACCGCATTACGATACGGTTTCATCGGCAGGCGTGCAGAAGCCTTCGCCGCTTTGACATCTTCCCGACGCAGACTTTGCATCGGAAGATTGAGGTTAGAGACCGCATACACATTTTTCAAAGCATGGCGTTTCGGTCTGCCCGCTTCACTAATCTGGAGGCTGACCATCTTTGTGTTCTCTTTCGCTGACTTGCCACCGAACCATTGAATGTTGAGCTGCCGACTCTCGCCTTTTAGGTTTAGGCTTCGGGTGAGCTCCTCGTCGATCAGGGTCACGGACGAACCTTCGTCGAACAGCGCGTAGGTATCCAGCTGCGTATCCTCCCCGTACAGCGTCACGGGCAAAATACGGAATAGTAAGTGTCCTCCATCTGGATCGACGCAACTTAGGTTCCGATGTGGCAATCCATTCCCGTCACTTGGCTGACGGCCTTCGTCCCGCTTGCGCCATGCATCCTGCGTCTGTGCAGATGCCGTAAGTGGACTTCTCTGGGCCAGATCATCTGGCTGATGTACTTGCTTGTCCACCTTCCTCCTGTCAGCGCCCGCATGTACCATGCGACCGCGATCGCTCCTTTCATTTGGCCATGGTCGACCGTGGGGTTGCGATGGCCGTGTGGGGTTGCCCACCCCGTCATGCAGGAGGTAGTGATGCCCCATCTGGCATCCGTAGACGTTGCTCTTGCTGTTTCTCTTGCAGAACCTGGACATGTGACCGCTCTCCAGGCACGAGAAACAAATCCGATGCCTTCTTACATACTCCATACGGGCAGTCGGAGTAGCGTGGTTGAAATCCTTACAGTCCTTGATAGTGTGTTGCCCCTCGCAAATTGGGCAACTCCTGGGATGATCTTCAAATAGATCCTGATCCTTCTGACTGGTGCTGGCGTGCAATACCCTACGCTTAGGATCCTTGCTGTCGCTGCTCGTAATAGTGCACACTAATTTAGCGAGTTCGTTTAGCCATTCGCTCAAGTGCGCGACAGTTGGGTAGCACCCTATTACGGCGGCGTGCCTGGCCCAATCCAACCTTTTGCTCAGTGGTAGCTTGGCGATCAGCTCTTCCATCAATGTAGGATTTCCTAGGTGCTGCTCCCCGTTCGGGCTTGACTGTAAAAACGCTGCGAGATTGCTGACCCGTGTTGCAAACGGCACGATCTTTATTATATTGTGTTCTTGGATCGGCTGCACCTCTCGCACGCTTTCCAGTTGGCTACGTATCAGTTGCTCCGGGCGTCCATATCGGAAACGTAGCTGATCCATTACAGCCTGAACGTTATTCGGGTGTATAAGCAGCGACTTGACAGATGCTCGCGCTTCACCCTTCAGGGCTTTCACTAGCCTCTGGTTGTTCTCCAACGCAGTACAATTATACGCCGCCGTCGTCTCCGTGAACGCGCATTGGAATATTGGCCATTCCTCAGGCTGACCTTCGAACTCTGGAAGATCAGGCAGTCTGCGCGGCGTCCATCCAATTAACGGGCTCGGCGAAGCTATTCCGTATGAACCAGTTGATTGCGGGGGTACCATCAGGTTGCGAAGAGGTTCCCGCGTAGCTTGCATGTAGCTTAGTGCTGGCTGCACAGTAGCCGTCACGCAGCATGGTGTGGAATAGCTTAACGTTGTACTGTTTGTACTGAGTGTGACTTGTTGCCCTATTGCCAGATTTCCACTCGATTGTGGCGGAAGGTTTCCACTCAATAATGGCGGCAACTGTTCATGTAAAAATGGCGTCACTGACTCAGCCAAATTCGGTGCCAGATTTCCACTCAACAATGGCGGCAGATTTCCACTCAAGTTCTGCCCTGGCGTTCCGCTCAAACATGGCGGCGCATTCGCCGCACCGCTCGCTCCTATACCGCTTGATCCGTTTCTAACGGGATCCTTCGCGGCTGCATCTTGCCCTTCACCTGACCTCGCCTTTTGAAGCTCCCTTTCCAAGGTAGCGATCCTCTCCATCAGCGCCGCAAACTTGGCGGTTGTGGTGTCCGTATCCTGGCCTGATCTATCAGGCTTTGGAGCACCACTTGGGATTAATCCCGGTTGCTTTGGAGTCCGTGGCCGCTGCAGCTCACCGCCCGATAAGCCCGGCACATTCTTCGGAGTGCCGGCTGATGTGGTCGCGGTGGTCGTAGTTGCAGTTGCGGGAGCTCCCGTCTGTCCAATTCGGGGGCTCCGCCGGGGTGAATGTGAAGTCGGCATTGCACGATAAAGGAGTGCGAATAAAAGAAATGACGCCGACCGAAAGAGATCCCCTGGGAGTTGCCTTTAACGTTGCTTAGCCAACACCGAAACAAGAAAGCCAGTCTTGTAGCGTAGAACAATAGCATAAAAACAAACGACGATGTTTTATTCTGTATGAAATACATATATCAGATTTAACCTATTTTCACAATCAGTTTTACATACCGCAGTCTCGCCTCCCAGTCTCTTTGATCTCTCCAATCGGAATAAATCTGAGCGGGAGATTCTGGCTTACAATTCACCATTTCGTGTGACCGCATTTAGCTTTACAATATGATCTCTCGAACGATTTACAACATCGATAACAAATACTGAAATACTTGGCGCTACATTTAAATTTACTAAACCTTGAGCGATATGTTAATCCGTTCCACGACAATTACAATCCTTGACTTGATGAGATCGACTTAGGCAATTAAAACAAAGCTTAGTATCCCTGACAAAGGTACGGCGATTTACGACATCCAGGGCTTTGAATGCTGTACATGCGTATATATTGTGCTGTCCTTGACGATATATACAGTCGCGAGAAGACTGATTTGATCCACTTGCATGATAAGCGTCTTGGCGGCGTCTACTCTGGGCTGGTCTTGGGGATCGCCTTACGAGTATATCCTGACAAGACCTGAAGGTATCGCAATGAGCATAAAGAAAAGCGAATAGATAATTTATGGTGGCGTCTTCCTTGGACGACACACTACAGTTAGCCTAAGCTATATACATTCGTCGGCAGAGTCAATTACCCTACCTAACTCTTCGATATTCAAATTGTTAGCGATTGGCAACGATAGAAAATTCTTAACAAATGATCGAGCGATTAACGTTATCTTGTTATAACGATTTTAAAATTTTCCCACGCATCTTGGTAATTATCATTTCTACCAGCAAAATGTTTAATTAAGGAAAGTGCTTTCCCATCTAAATAAGATTCCAAATAATTAAATTTTTGGCACTTGGAAAGCTTTTCGTTATTATTTACTGAGCTTAAGAACAAATCACTAAATTGGCTCCAATCCTCGTATTTGCCAAATAATGTGGGAATTATAATTTTCTGAAACCTTAAATCAGCTGCTCCCGATGACGTACGAGGTGTGTTCAAAAAGTAAGGTGACTCTTCAAATTTCGCGAATTTCAAATTTTTCGATTATCGAAACCTTTTAGAAGTTATACGAGTTGTGTTCAAAAAGTAAGGTGACTTTTCAAATTTCAAATTTTTCAAATTTTTCGATTATCTTCAGTTTTGGGAACAAGAAAAAGTCACATGGGGCCAAATCCGGTGAATATGGTGGCTGAGGCATTATTGTGGTGTTGTTTTTGGCCAAAAAATCCAAATCCTTTGATCCATATTTTTCGATAGCAAAAAATCGCCGAGCTCGCAAAATAACTTGTAACTTTACGCCTCTCACAGCCAAACAAAAGAGGATGTTCCATTGAAACTTGGTACAGATGTTAGGGAAGAGTGTACCAATATAACAAAACAAAAAAATCGATAATCGAAAAATTTGAAATTCGCGAAATTTGAAGAGTCACCTTACTTTTTGAACACACCTCGTATGCATTTCTTCCAGAAGTTGGTTTTGCCCCTCAAATAGACGCTCCACTGTACTTGATAGAAAATCCGCTCGAAAGACCAAAATTTTGTTATGTTTATGAATTAAGTGGACTGTATTTATTTATTATAGGGTTTGAGTATATTTATTGAAATCAGGCGGTTTTACAAAAGGTTTTAAGCGGGTGCAGGTCGCGAGCGGTTGCCGGTACAAAAAGAAAAGATAATGCATAAGAACGCGTGATATTCCAATACTAATGCAGATCTACTGCTGAATTCAGTGTCACGCCGGTGAGAGGTGAGCTTTCCTTACATTTTACCGCCTCAGATCCCAGATGCAGATCCATAGATTCAGGGCAATAGGAAAACGAAGCGAGAGTATATTGGGGATCTGAAACCATACTGTGAAGTAGCCAAAACTGACAGAGAGTAGGGAAGGCAATGTTCTAATCCTTTCAGGAATAATGGACATATTCCAGGGCCAGCTCATAAGGATGTACTTACATTAGAAAATAAGATATAAACCAGAGAATTGATATTGAAGGTATTTTATTTGGAGTTATACAAATTTAAGTTGGCATTACTGTTTAAGATGGCGACCGATTTAACAGCTGTCAAGTGATTTGTTCTCAGTTTGGTTTGGCAATTCATCATGAATAGACTCAGGCCTTAACAACGCTTGCAATTAGTGCAATTTAATTTCGAAAATTTTATCGTCGACAAAATCGATAGCGTATTTCTGTTTCAATGGCTACGCTAACAAACAAAACTTACGCATTTGGAGTGATGTTAACCCTTAAGTGTATGTCAAAACACCGTTACATACAGAAAAACTGCCTATGTGGTGCGCTTTATGGGCTGGTGGAATCATAGGTCCTTACTTCTTCAAAAACGATGATGCCAAGATCGTTACAGTCATCGAAAATTGGACTACATCCGAGCCAGCCGTGGCTGAAAATGTAATACTACAAGTTCTATACCTTTAAAAAGAACACCCTTTTTATGGAATAAAAAATCACACTGAATACCAAAACTGAAACATTGCGAATATGGATACAGCCATACAAGCTCGGTCACACTGACTTCGACTGATTACCGGGTAAAAGACTCTTGGCAGCCGACGATGCTGATCAGGTGAGGTCCCTGAGAGGACCATGAAATGACCTGGAGTACTGATACGCCGAGTACGCTTTATATCAACCACTGGATATATCTTAAACTCTGTAATCGTCTAAATAAGCAATAAAACCAAAAACGTACTGCAGTTTCCCTGATTAGGTCGAAATCTTCTTTTCAGCAACCACAGCTGACATAAATAAATGTTGGAACGAATTGCTGATTTCCGTTGAAGTATCCCGGCCATAAAAGCAGGACCGTTAAACCTTTTTGGGGGATTTAAATCTGCAAGATAAACATATATTTATCCGTTCCAATCGACTTGCTTGCCTCCACAATTTTTTCTGATCATAATGACCTTTCGATCCTTATATTTCGATTAGTTATATCTGAAACTCTCTAAAGAGGCAATTTGAGATTTCGTATCTAGGATTGCCGCTCTTGTCCGCAATATTGACTTCATTGGTACATTCAAACTCGATTGTCTAATGTATACTGATTATCTTCCCTATATCATAAGTATGCTTTTACAACCATGTTACTTTGCACTTTCTTTTCCGACTGCATGCGGAGTTTAGATCTCCTGTTTAAAGTTATTAAGTATATAACAAGAGGAAACGATATAGTCGAGTGCCGCGACTATAAGATACCCATTACTGTTTTACACAATTTTAAAATATTCATTTTGCTAGTGGAAATTACCCAAGCGCCACCTATTGTCGGAGAAAGCATGTCGAGTAACTGATAGTGACGTCACTGCCCATGTGAGGCCTTATAACCTAAATTTCTTCATAAGTAGCAAAATAATGTTCCAATTTGAAAAATATTTTTTAAATCGGTAGATATTAACGGAAATAAGTTATACAACGTCAAACGAAGGTATTTATAATATTATTATAGACGTCACAGGCGTGGCCCTAAATACGTATTCTTGAGCCTAACTTTGTAGCTCTTTTTTAGTTCCCGAGATTTTTGCATTTTTGGTTTTTTGGGTGTTGTGGGCGTTAGGGTGAGCGTGGCTAGATGGAAAAACAATTCGTATTTGGGGCATCATAAAAATCTACATGCTTAATCCGAAGTATCTATCACTTATAGTTACCGAGATATCAGGTTTTCTTGAAAATGCGAAAACCGTCTTTAGAGCTTGGTGGGCGTACGGGTGGGTGAGGCCAGATAATAGTACTACTAAAAGATGCGCTGGCATCCAAAGTTTATGCATACTGAATTTAAACTTTCTAGCTCTAATAGTTCCCGAGATTTTAGCGATTTTAGTTTTCCGCGATTTGTGGGCGTTAGAGTGGGCGTGGTAGAATGCTGTAATAAACTTGCGCTGTCCCGGGATCTCAAGAATCTTCATTATTAATCTCAACTTTGTATCTGCTATAGTTCCTGAGATCTCAGCGTTCATACGGACGGGTAGACGGACGGATGGACGGACAGACGGACATGGCTCAATCGACTTCGCTATTGATCCTGATCAAGAATATATATACTTTATAGGGTCGAAAACGCTTTCTTCTATCTGTTACATACTTTTCAACGAATCTAGTATACCCTTTTACTCTACGAGTAACGGGTATAAAAAAAATTTTAATTGCTTTACTAGGTTTGAACTGGTATCAAAACTTAATGTTGACTTCTTACCTTAGAATACTACTACTGCTCAATTTACTTTCCCTGGTAAATAATTACTTGCTTACACATAATCTTGTCCGTATGCCGAACCTATTATCTTTTAACGTGCATTTTAGGTCAACAAATAATTTTCAACTTTTTATCTCCCCTAGATGTACATTTGTTGTAACTTATGCCACTCTTGAAATCAGTCCCCCATACACAATAGTGCTCTGTAAGTATTAGATATTTATAAATATATAAGTATATCCAGACGAACCTATTTTTTGTCGAAATTGCTCGTAACAAGCCCTTAATTTCGTTGGCCTTATTTGTACTTCTCACAGTGTAAAGTTCAACAATAATTAAGTGTTTTATTATAAATTATATCGTACAATATTCACTTAAAAGAATTTATTTCCATTTCGCATGTTCTATATGCGACGCCGATTCCAAAACCCGCACCGACCCATGCAGGCCATGCTCGTTTTTTAAAAAACAACAAAGATAATGCTGTTCCAACATCAAGGCCACCACCTGAAAAATAAGATGTCTCAGTGTTATTTTAATCTCACAACTTTTTACTTATATGGATACTTTCAGACATCATGTTGAATTATGTGTTAATGTTAAATTATTTAAACATTTAACCCCACATATCCATAATAAAAAAAAACAGATAAATAAAAAGTATCATTAAATTAGTTTGAGATGCGAGCATGCGTTCATGGAATTCCAATCCGCTGGATAAACGACTCAGCTACCATGATCCAGTATCGAGCTATAAGAATAGTTGGTAGTAGGGCTTGATTGTTGGCCCTCTCCACAGTATGATGGCTGTCAGCAGCAGTATTCATACCAACATCAGGATCAATCGAAGAAAATATATTAACCTCAGCCGCAGACATATGGGCGGAGCCCAACGGAATCGATCTAGACTCTCCCGGCTGGACTAGCGTGTGATGCTTAGCGTTGCACTGACGGCAAGTGTTCGAAGAATTACAATCCTTGACTTGATGAGATCGACTTAGGCAATTAAAACAAAGCTTAGTATTCCTGACAAAGGTACGGCGATTTACGACATCCAGGGCTTTGAATGCAGTACATGCGTATATATTGTGCTGTCCTTGACGATATATACAGTCGCGAGAAGACTGATTTGATCCACTTGCATGATAAGCGTCTTGGCGGCGTCTACTCTGGGCTGGTCTTGGGGGTCGCCATACGTGTATATCCTGACAAGACCTTAAAGTATTGCAATGAGCAAAAAGAAAAGCGAATAGATAATTTATGGTGGCGTCTTCCTTGGACGACACACTACAGTTAGCCCAAGCTATATACAATCGTCGGCAGAGTCAATTACCCTACCTAACTCTACGATATTCAAATTGATAGCGATTGGCAACGATAGAAAATTCTGAACAAATGATCGAGCGATTAACGTTATCTTGTTATAACGATTTTAAAATTTTCCCACGCATCTTGGTAATTATCATTTCTACCAGCAAAATGTTTAATTAAGGAAAGTGCTTTCCCATCTAAATAAGATTCCAAATAATTAAATTTTTGGCACTTGGAAAGCTTTTCGTTATTATTTACTGAGCTTAAGAACAAATCACTAAATTGGCTCCAATCCTCGTATTTGCCAAATAATGTGGGAATTATAATTTTCTGAAACCTTAAATCAGCTGCTCCCGATGACGTATGCATTTCTTCCAGAAGTTGGTTTTGCCCCTCAAATAGACGCTCCACTGTACTTGATAGAAAATCCGCTCGAAGGACCAAAATTTTGTTATGTTTATGAATTAAGTGGACTGTATTTATTTATTATAGGGTTTGAGTATATTTATTGAAATCAGGCGGTTTTACAAAAGGTTTTAAGCGGGTGCAGGTCGCGAGCAGTTGCTTTTCCAAAAAGAAAAGATAATGCATAAGAACGCGTGATATTCCAATACTAATGCAGATCTACTGCTGAATTCAGTGTCACGCCGGTGAGAGGTGAGCTTTCCTTACATTTTACCGCCTCAGATCCCAGATCCAGATCCATAGATTCAGGGCAATAGGAAAACGAAGCGAGAGTATATTGGGGATCTGAAACCATACTGTGAAGTAGCCAAAACTGACAGAGAGTAGGGAAGGCAATGTTCTACTCCTTTCAGGAATAATGGACATATTCCAGGGCCAGCTCATAAGGATGTACTTACATTAGAAAATAAGATATAAACCAGAGAATTGATATTGAAGGTATTTTATTTGAAGTTATACAAATTTAAGTTGGCATTACTGTTTAAGATGGCGACCGATTTAACAGCTGTCAAGTGATTTGTTCTCAGTTTGGTTTGGCAATTCATCATGAATAGACTCAGGCCTTAACAACGCTTGCAATTAGTGCAATTTAATTTCGAAAATTTTATCGTCGACAAAATCGATAGCGTATTTCTGTTTGAATGGCTACGCTAACAAACAAAACTTACGCATTTGGAGTGATGTTAACCCTTAAGTGTATGTCAAAACACCGTTACATACAGAAAAACTGCCTATGTGGTGCGCTTTATGGGCTGGTGGAATCATTGATGCTTACTTCTTCAAAAACGATGATGCCAAGATCGTTACAGTCATCGAAAATTGGACTACATCCGAGCCAGCCGTGGCTGAAAATGTAATACTACAAGTTCTATACCTTTAAAAAGAACACCCTTTTTATGGAATAAAAAATCACACTGAATACCAAAACTGAAACATTGCGAATATGGATACAGCCATACAAGCTCGGTCACACTGACTTCGACCGATTACCGGGTAAAAGACTCTTGGCAGCCGACGATGGTGATCAGGTGAGGTCCCTGAGAGGACCATTAAATGACCTGGAGTACTGATACGCCGAGTACGCTTTATATCAACCACTGGATATATCTTAAACTCTGTAATCGTCTAAATAAGCAATAAAACCAAAAACGTACTGCAGTTTCCCTGATTAGGTCGAAATCTTCTTTTCAGCAACCACAGCTGACATAAATAAATGTTGGAACGAATTGCTGATTTCCGTTGAAGTATCCCGGCCATAAAAGCAGGACCGTTAAACCTTTTTGGGGGATTTAAATCTGCAAGATAAACATATATTTATCCGTTCCAATCGACTTGCTTGCCTCCACAATTTTTTCTGATCATAATGACCTTTCGATCCTTATATTTCGATTAGTTATATCTGAAACTCTCTAAAGAGGCAATTTGAGATTTCGTATCTAGGATTGCCGCTCTTGTCCGCAATATTGACTTCATTGGTACATTTAAACTCGATTGTCTAATGTATACTGATTATCTTCCCTATATCATAAGTATGCTTTTACAACCATGTTACTTTGCACTTTCTTTTCCGACTGCATGCGGAGTTTAGATCTCCTGTTTAAAGTTATTAAGTATATAACAAGAGGAAACGATATAGTCGAGTGCCGCGACTATAAGATACCCATTACTGTTTTACACAATTTTAAAATATTCATTTTGCTAGTGGAAATTACCCAAGCGCCACCTATTGTCGGAGAAAGCATGTCGAGTAACTGATAGTGACGTCACTGCCCATGTGAGGCCTTATAACCTAAATTTCTTCATAAGTAGCGAAATAATGTTCCAATTTGAAAAATATTTTTTAAATCGGTAGATATTAACGGAAATAAGTTATACAACGTCAAACGAAGGTATTTATAATATTATTATAGACGCCACAGGCGTGGCCCTAAATACGTATTCTTGAGCCTAACTTTGTAGCTCTTTTTTAGTTCCCGAGATTTTTGCATTTTTGGTTTTTTTGGTGTTGTGGGCGTTAGGGTGAGCGTGGCTAGATGGAAAAACAATTCGTATTTGGGGCATCATAAAAATCTACATGCTTAATCCGAAAATTCTATCACTTATAGTTACCGAGATATCAGGTTTTGTTGAAAATGCGAAAACCGTCTTTAGAGCTTGGTGGGCGTACGGGTGGGTGAGGCCAGATAATAGTACTACTAAAAGATGCGCTGGCATCCAAAGTTTATGCATACTGAATTTCAACTTTCTAGCTCTAATAGTTCCCGAGATTTTAGCGATTTTAGTTTTCCGCGATTTGTGGGCGTTAGAGTGGGCGTGGCAGAATGCTGTAATAAACTTGCGCTGTCCCGGGATCTCAAGAATCTTCATTATTAATCTCAACTTTGTACCTGCTATAGTTCCTGAGATCTCAGCGTTCATACGGACGGGTAGACGGACGGATGGACGGACAGACGGACATGGCTCAATCGACTTCGCTATTGATCCTGATCAAGAATATATATACTTTATAGGGTCGAAAACGCTTTCTTCTATCTGTTACATACTTTTCAACGAATCTAGTATACCCTTTTACTCTACGAGTAACGGGTATAAAAAAAAATTTTAATTGCTTTACTAGGTTTGAACTGGTATCAAAACTTAATGTTGACTTCTTACCTTAGAATACTACTACTGCTCAATTTACTTTCCCTGGTAAATAATTACTTGCTTACACATAATCTTGTCCGTATGCCGAACCTATTATCTTTTAACGTGCATTTTAGGTCAACAAATAATTTTCAACTTTTTATCTTCCCTAGATGTACATTTGTTGTAACTTATGCCACTCTTGAAATCAGTCCCCCATACACAATAGTGCTCTGTAAGTATTAGATATTTATACATATATAAGTATATCCAGACGAACCTATTTTTTGTCGAAATTGATCGTAACAAGCCCTTAATTTCGTTGGCCTTATTTGTACTTCTCACAGTGTAAAGTTCAACAATACATAAGTGTTTTATTATAAATTATATCGTACAATATTCACTTAAAAGAATTTATTTCCATTTCGCATGTTCTATATGCGACGCCGATTCCAAAACCCGCACCGACCCATGCAGGCCATGCTCGTTTTTTAAAAAACAACAAAGATAATGCTGTTCCAACAACAAGGCCACCACCTGAAAAATAAGAAGTCTCAGTGTTATTTTAATCTCACAACTTTTTACTTATATGGATACTTTCAGACATCATGTTGAATTATGTGTTAATGTTAAATTATTTAAACATTTAACCCCACATATCCATAATAAAAAAAAACAGATAAATAAAAAGTATCATTAAATTAGTTTGAGATGCGAGCATGCGTTCATGGAATTCCAATCCGCTGGATAAACGACTCAGCTACCATGGTTATTGTTGATCCAGTATCGAGCTATAAGAATAGTTGGTAGTAGGGCTTGATTGTTGGCCCTCTCCACAGTATGATGGCTGTCAGCAGCAGTATTCATACCAACATCAGGATCAATCGAAGAAAATATATTAACCTCAGCCGCAGACATATGGGCGGAGCCCAACGGAATCGATCTAGACTCTTCCGGCTGGACTAGCGTGTGATGCTTAGCGTTGCACTGACGGCAAGTGTTCGAAGAATTACAATCCTTGACTTGATGAGATCGACTTAGGCAATTAAAACAAAGCTTAGTATCCCTGACAAAGGTACGGCGATTTACGACATCCAGGGCTTTGAATGCAGTACATGCGTATATATTGTGCTGTCCTTGACGATATATACAGTCGCGAGAAGACTGATTTGATCCACTTGCATGATAAGCGACTTGGCGGCGTCTACTCTGGGCTGGTCTTGGGGGTCGCCTTACGTGTATATCCCGACAAGACCTTAAAGTATTGCAATGAGCAAAAAGAAAAGCGAATAGATAATTTATGGTGGCGTCTTCCTTGGACGACACACTACAGTTAGCCCAAGCTATATACAATCGTCGGCAGAGTCAATTACCCTACCTAACTCT
This sequence comes from Drosophila eugracilis, assembly GCF_018153835.1. Lineage (NCBI taxonomy): Eukaryota > Metazoa > Arthropoda > Insecta > Diptera > Drosophilidae > Drosophila > Drosophila eugracilis. Next base: position 16,172 of record NW_024573248.1, read on the forward strand.
AAGATATTCAAATTGATAGCGATTGGCAACGATAGAAAATTCTGAACAAATGATCGAGCGATTAACGTTATCTTGTTATAACGATTTTAAAATTTTCCCACGCATCTTGGTAATTATCATTTCTACCAGCAAAATGTTTAATTAAGGAAAGTGCTTTCCCATCTAAATAAGATTCCAAATAATTAAATTTTTGGCACTTGGAAAGCTTTTCGTTATTATTTACTGAGCTTAAAGAACAAATCACTAAATTGGCTCCAATCCTCGTATTTGCCAAATAATGTGGGAATTATAATTTTCTCAAACCTTAAATCAGCTGCTCCCGATGACGTATGCATTTCTTCCAGAAGTTGGTTTTGCCCCTCAAATAGACGCTCCACTGTACTTGATAGAAAATCCGCTCGAAAGACCAAAATTTTGTTATGTTTATGAATTAAGTGGACTGTATTTATTTATTATAGGGTTTGAGTATATTTATTGAAATCAGGCGGTTTTACAAAAGGTTTTAAGCGGGTGCAGGTCGCGAGCGGTTGCCGGTACAAAAAGAAAAGATAATGCATAAGAACGCGTGATATTCCAATACTAATGCAGATCTACTGCTGAATTCAGTGTCACGCCGGTGAGAGGTGAGCTTTCCTTACATTTTACCGCCTCAGATCCCAGATCCAGATCCATAGATTCAGGGCAATAGGAAAACGAAGCGAGAGTATATTGGGGATCTGAAACCATACTGTGAAGTAGCCAAAACTGACAGAGAGTAGGGAAGGCAATGTTCTACTCCTTTCATGAATAATGGACATATTCCAGGGCCAGCTCATAAGGACGTACTTACATTAGAAAATAAGATATAAACCAGAGAATTGATATTGAAGATATTTTATTTGGAGTTATACAAATTTAAGTTGGCATTACTGTTTAAGATGGCGACCGATTTAACAGCTGTCAAGTGATTTGTTCTCAGTTTGGTTTGGCAATTCATCATGAATAGACTCAGGCCTTAACAACGCTTGCAATTAGTGCAATTTAATTTCGAAAATTTTATCGTCGACAAAATCGATAGCGTATTTCTGTTTGAATGGCTACGCTAACAAACAAAACTTACGCATTTGGAGTGATGTTAACCCTTAAGTGTATGTCAAAACACCGTTACATACAGAAAAACTGCCTATGTGGTGCGCTTAATGGACTGGTGGAATCATTGGTCCTTACTTCTTCAAAAACGATGATGCCAAGATCGTTACAGTCATCGAAAATTGGACTACATCCGAGCCAGCCGTGGCTGAAAATGTAATACTACAAGTTTTATACCTTTAAAAAAAACACCCTTTTTATGGAATAAAAAATCACACTGAATACCAAAATGGAAACATTGCGAATATGGATACAGCCATACAAGCTCGGTCACACTGACTTCGACCGATTACCGGGTAAAAGACTCTTGGCAGCCGACGATGGTGATCAGGTGAGGTCCCTGAGAGGACCATTAAATCCCTGGAGACCACTGGAAACATTGTAATCGTCTAAATAAGCAATAAAACCAAAAACGTACTGCAGTTTCCCTGATTAGGTGGAAATCTTCTTTTCAGCAACCACAGCTGACATAAATAAATGTTGGAACGAATTGCTGATTTCCGTTGAAGTATCCCGGCCATAAAAGCAGGACCGTTAAACCTTTTTGGGGGATTTAAATCTGCAAGATAAACATATATTTATCCGTTCCAATCGACTTGCTTGCCTCCACAATTTTTTCTGATCATAATGACCTTTCGATCCTTATATTTCGATTAGTTATATATGAAACTCTCTAAATAGGCAATTTGAGATTTCGTATCTAGGATTGCCGCTCTTGTCCGCAATATTGACTTCATTGGTACAATTAAAGTCGATTGTCTACTGTATACCGATTATCTTCCCTATATCATAAGTATCCTTTTACAACCATGTTACTTTGCACTTTCTTTTCCGACTGCATGCGGAGTTTAGATCTCCTGTTTAAAGTTACAAGTTATTAAGTATATAAAAACAATTTTAATTGCTTTACTAGGTTTGAACTGCTATCAAAACTTAATGTTGACTTCTTACCTTAGAATACTACTACTGCTCAATTTACTTTCCCTGGTAAATAATTACTTGCTTCACATAATCTTGTCCGTATGCCGAACCTATTATCTTTTAACGTGCATTTTATGTCAACTCGTAATTTTCCACTTTTTATCTTCCCTAGATGTACATTTGCTGTAACTTATGCCACTATTGAAATCAGTACTCCATACACAATAGTGCTCTGTAAGTTTCAGATATTTATACATATATAAGTATATCCAGACGAACCTGTTTTATGTCAAAATTGCTCGTAACAAGCCCTTAATATCGTTGGCCTTATTTGTACTTCTCACAGTTTATCAAAGTTCAACAATACATGAGTGTTTTATTATAAATTATATCGTACAATATTCACTTTAAAGAATTTATTTCCATTTCGCATGTTCTATATGCGACGCCAATTCCAAAACCCGCACCGACCCATGCAGGCCATGCTCGTTTTTTAAAAAACAACAAAGATAATGCTGTTCCAACAACAAGGCCACCACCTGAAAAATAAGATGTCTCAATGTTATTTTAATCTCACAACTTTTTACTTATATGGATACTTTCAGACATCATGTTGAATTTTGTGTTAATGTTAAATTATTTAAGCATTCGACCCCACAAATTCATAATAAAAAAAACAGTTAAATAAAAAGTATCATTAAATTAGTTTGTCACAACTCAAGATAATTTTAAGGTGAAAATAATATTATTGGTATCAATGAAATCTAGTTACAGCATTTTGACAGCGCAGCGACAGAACGTCAACGGCAGAATTGCAACGGCAGTAGCGTGAGAATGGAAGAGCAGTGACCGCCCGCTAGCTGCCTCAGCAATAGCTGCCGCTACCCCTGCCCATCGCCGCGGCTAACCGAAAATGCAGAGCTAGCACCTGGAGGTTAGCAACACGTTGGCCTAAATATCCAGAACTGCTGCTATCAGCAGCGCGTCAATGGAAGAGCACTGACCGATCTCTAGCTGTCTCAGCCATAGCTACCCCTACCCCTGCACACGGACGGATGTGCAACACCAGCACCTGGAGCATAGCAACACTTTGGCCCAAAATCCCCAAAAACGCTGCTCTCAGCATCGGACTGCTGCAACCGCTCTGCCAGCGTTATGCAGTCAACAAGCCAGGCAAATTATGATTTAGATTTACTTCGATTTGTACCCCAAAGGCAACCAGACAACTGTCCTTTATACTAATAAAACCATTGTAACGTATGACAACGCTTACTGTTTTATTTTAACGTAGCTGCGCAGAAAGATAAGTCTATGTTGTGGACGAAGGAGCTGGAAACCCAAGTTGTGGACGAAGGAACTGGAAACACAAGTTGTGGACGAAGGAACTGGAAACCCAAGATACGAGGATGCTCATAACGTTAACTAGGTAATATCCGGGGAATACTCCCCCCTCTGGTCATGTCTGGCCATAACTGGCGCCCGAACAGATTCCACTTGTGACTTTCGAGGGAGATTCCGACTTCTACCTTAGGATCAATAATCAAGTCTCGCTCATAATGAATAAAATGAAGAGCATGAATTATTCTACGGAGATAACCGATGCTTTTCTTGCCAGTCAAAGGGACAACGCCCTTAATGCCTTTATAAGGGGAGTAATCGGCGACGCTTCTAGGTATCACTGATAATCCGGAAGCCTGCGGACGTCCACGAGGCATACTCTATTTGCCTAGAATTACAAAAGATAGAACCGGGGAACCCTGCGCCAAGGGCGCCTTTCTTTAGAGTGGCCTTTAGCCAAAGTCACCAGAATTATAGACCTATCGCACCAAGGTTCCCCCAGACGAATCAGTTCAACAATAACCATTTAAACCATAGGGTACAGATTAATTTAGGACACAACTTTGCTCCCAGCGGAAACCCGCAGAGCCCTCCAAGATTCCAGGGAGCTAGAGCAATCAAGCATGAGTCAAACCATTCAGGCCAAAGTTATAGATCAAATTTTAACTCGCGTCAAGGAGAGGCCGGTGGCATCAAACGAAGCCCGAGCGCTAATTCCAATTTAAACCCCTTCCGTAAAGCCCAAAGTCTTTACCATATCCAGTCTACCCCATCATCAGACCCCGTTCCCAATGAGTGTTATCAACAACATTCTGATAATGAGGGGGAGGAGCTGGAACACCCATCGCAAGGGGTAGAACATTGCTCTCCCTTAGAAGAGATACAGTGTATTGGCGATGGTGAACAACATTCTATGACCGACGCCTCTAATAACCCTGATCGAAAGGAAAAACGACCTCTTGACAATATCACCCGATATTAAGATTCCCCTTCTTACTAAAAAATCCTTAAATGTACACCTATTGTTAGATACAGAACACCCTGAGTCTGCAAAGGAAGCTTCAAACGCTCTTATAAGCGAGTATTTCAAAATATTCGAGCCACTCTCACATGGAGAGGCCGTAGACACGAGCGTTAGGACTGAGTTTCGCACAAGCACCTCAGACCCTATATACACAAAGAGCTATCCCTACCCTACCAACATGAAAGGGGAAGTGGATAGACAGATATAAAAACTCTTGCGAAATGGGATCATCAAACCATCTAAAAGTCTCTATAACTCCCAAGTCTGGGTAGTACCAAAGAAACCCAAACCAAAGCATGGTCATCGATTTTAAGCGCTTGAATGCTGTCTCGATTGCAGACACTTATCCTATACCGGACATAAACACCTTTTTCGCAAGCCTAGGGAAAGCCAAATATTTCTTTACTCTCGATTTAACCTCGGGATTCCATCAGATTTATATGTTGGAGACTGATTCTTTACAATGAATGGGAAGTACGAATTTCTTCGCCTCCCGTTTGGTCTAAAAAATGCCCCAGCGGTGTTTCAAAGAATGATCGATGATGTGTTACGGGAACATAACGGCAAAATTTGCTACGTGTACATAGACGGCATAAAAGTCTTCAGTGAGGACTATGATAGCCACTGGCAAAACCTTCGAGCTGTCTTCAAGAACCTGGAGAAAGCCAGACGCAGGTCAACTTAGAAAAAACCAATTTCCTATCAACTCACGTTGAATTCTTAGGATATGTAATAACTGCAGATGGTATCAAATCAGACGAGAAAAAGGTAGAGGGTGTCACAAAAATGAAACCACCTACCAATGTAAAGGAATTAAAGAGTTTCCTCGGCATGACATCTTACTATAGGAAATTTATTAAGGATTATGCAAAGGTCGCGAAACCACTAACTAGCTTGACTCGAGGAGAGTTCGCTAGGGTTAAGTCGTCACAGTCGAAAAAGTTTCCATTGAACTCGACGAGGCCGCGATGAAAGCCTTCAATGATTTAAAATATATTCTTTCATCCTCAGAGGTTTGACATTTCTAAATTTTTCTAAAAACTTTCACTTAACCACTGATGCGTCGAATTATGCTATCGGGGCAGTCCTTTCTCAAGTAGACGCTGGCAAGGATAGGCCAATAGCGTATATCTCTCGGTCCTTGACTCAGACGGAAAAAAACTATGCCACCAATGAAAAGGAAATGCTCGCCATAGTGTGGGCCTTAGATAATCTTCGGTCTTATTTGTATGGTGCCGGGTCCATCAAGATTCACACCGATCACCAGCCTTTAACATTTGCCGTAGGCCATAGAAATTTTAACGCTAAGTTAAAACGTTTGAAGTCCCGTATTGAGGAATACAATTTCGAACTAATATACAAACCAGGGAAGTCGAATATAGTGGCCGATGCACTTTCAAGGGTTACAACGTACGTTAACCATCTGGGCTCTGGCACCGATACCGCCTCCGAGTCAGATTCTATAGCTACAATTCATAGCGCTCTTCAAGACGCATCTCATTAAATCCCCCACGTTGAAACACCGATTAACGCCTACCGAAATCAACTGATTTTCATCCAGGCCTATCCGATTACTCATGTGAACACCCACATGCCGGATACGTGCGCCACTCAATTCCAATTAACGACTATACCTCTTCTAAGCTTCTAGACTCACTAAAAAAGTACTTTAAACCTTCAGTAATCAATGGGATTAAAATTCCGGACGATTATCTACAACTCCTTTAAATCTGTTGCTTTCAGAGTTTTAAATTGTTCAAAATCCGCATAACACAGCGCTTAGTTCAGGATATTACGGACGAAGAGCAAATTTGCGAAGTCATCGAAAAAGAAGAGGTCCAAAAGAGGTCCGCATTCAGATCCTAGAAAAGTACTATTTCCCACGGATGGCTAATATTATTCGCACGCAACTGTCAACCTGTGCCACTTGTAAATTGCACAAGTATGACAGGCACCCAAATAAACCACCACTACAGCCAACTCCTATACCTAACTACCCATGTGAAATACTTCATATCGACGTTTTCACATTGGAGAAAAAAGTATATCTTATTTGCATCGACAAATTCTCTAAATTTGCTAAACTTTTCCCCTTACAATCGAAATCAGCAATCCGTCTTTGCGAAACACTATTGGGTGCACTCCATTACTTCACGGCGCCTAGAATGATAGTTACGGATAACGAAAGAGGCCTTCTATGCCCAACTGTCCTAAACTACCTTCGAACTTTGGAAATTGAGCTCTACCATACCTTAACTCAGAAAAGCGAAGTAAACGGTCGGGTAGAAAAATTCCATTCTACCTTCATGGAAATATATCGATGCTTAAAAGGCGAATATCCCACCTTTAAACCAAATGAGTCTATCTCAATTGTTTTAGACAGATACAATAACTCCGTCCACTCGGTGACAAATAAGAAGATGACCGAAGGGTCACTATCAAAACAAGGTCGGTAAAAATCTTTCATAAGTCCCACCTAATAAATTAATTTTTTGATCAACAGTGTAGCTTATATTTTTCTCGACAGGGAAGACTGGCAACAGCATATCATAACTCCTCAAAATATTGAAATTTATCTAAACAAAAAATGCGTACTGAACGTTTCACTGACCCATAACCTCCGTCAAACACAAACAAACAAACAAATAAACACTAGACATAAAAAAAAATAATTCAATAATTCAATTCCTAGTTTAAGTTAAGCAAAAACAAAAAAACCTCTCATAACAGGGGAACATTTAATCAGAATGTCATTGAACCACACAAAATAAAAATTTTTTTAGTAATAAGATCATACGAATAATACAACAAAATACAAAGAACGCCAACACAAACATTAGGCTTAAGACAAAGAAACTATTTTATTATAAGAATCTACAATTTCATGTGCATGTAATCTCCTGCCGACGTTACAAGTGCGTCCACAATCTACGTGGCGACAACCCTCCACATTTTCCAATATGATGTACCGGTTGTCCCCTTGCAGCAAGGTGCCGTCTAGAGGACCAATGGCGTTTTCAAACTGGCTCACGTCATCAATCTAGGCCACATGCAGCAACTCATCGACCAGATGGCAAACGAGGCTATGGTGGTAACCGACCAACGTATTGACGCACTGGTTGACCACTATCTGCAACACGCTTCAGAGGGAATCTCGCGCATGGTTGGCGCACCAACACGAAGACTGGCTAGGATCAGCTTGGAAGTGGGTCGCGGGATCACCGGACAAATCGGATTGGAATGCCATCTTGAAAGAGGAGGACAGCTAGGCGAGAAACAACAATCAGCCGATTCGCATCAATACTAAGTTGTTTGACACAACACACGAGTCGCTCCAGAAGTTGAACGACGTTATCGGGAGAGTCAACGCAATAGATGCGGACTTCCACGTAACGACGGCCGTCCTCCACAAAGCAATTATAATAGCGGACCAGGTCAACGAAATAATGAGGGCCATAGCTACCCCTACCCCTGCACACGGACGGAAATGCAACACCAGCACCTGGAGCATAGCAACACTTTGGCCCAAAATCCCCAAAAACGCTGCTGTCAGCATCGGACTGCTGCAACCGCTCTGCCAGCGTTATGCAGTCAACAAGCCAGGCAAACTATGATTTAGATTTACTTCGATTTGTACCCCAAAGGCAACCAGACAACTGTCCTTTATACTAATAAAACCATTGTAACGTATGACAACGCTTACTGTTTTATTTTGACGTAGCTGCGCAGAAAGAAAAGTCTAAGTTGTGGACGAAGGAACTGGAAACCCAAGTTGTGGACGAAGGAACTGGAAACACAAGTTGTGGACGAAGGCACTGGAGACCCCAGATACAAGGATGCTCATAACGTTAACTAGGTAATATCCGGGGGAATACTCCCCGCTCTGGTCATGTCTGGCCATAACTTATATATATACAGTGGATCGCAGCTTATTTCGTGTAGCTGCCAAAAAAAAGTTTTAGTCGATATTCCTGCTAAACTAAAAAAGATATCAAGAAAATTTAAAAGCAGTTTTTTAACAGGGAATATTAACATGCTTATTAAACTAAAACGATTTTCATAATCATAAAAACAGAGATGTCCAATATATCCAATAAATTTTCGATCACAATTAAATCCAGATCCTGTACTGGCGTTATATCGGCATGAGGGCAGCTCCTGATAAGCCAGGACTTCACTTTTCCTGCTGAATGCTGCGGATCGTTGACCTGGTAAAATTGAAAACGATCGGAAAATTAAGGAAAACCCCAAGCTATCGTTTTTATGATTATGAAAATCGTTTTAGTTTAATAAGCATGGTAATATTCCCTGTTAAAAAACTACATTTAAATTTTGTTAATAAGAAATAAGTTATACAAGGTCAAACGAATGCATTCATAATATTATAGACGCCACAGTTTTTCGCGGTTTGTGGGCGTTAGAGTGGGCGTGGCCGGATGCATCTTCGTGGCAAATTGCAGTGGCATCTCTTAAATACGTATTCTTAAGGAAAATTTTGTAGCTCTTATAGTTTCCGAGATTTTTCCAATTTTTGGTTTTTCAGGTTTTGTGGGCGTTTGGGTGGGCGTAGCTAGTATTTTGCATTTGGAGCATCATAAAAACCTACATGCTTAATCCGGACTTTCTATCTCTTATAGTTACCGAGATATCATCTTTTCTAGATAGTGCGAAAACCGTCTTTTGAGCCTTGTGGGCGTATGGGTGGCATCTAAAGATTATACATTCTGAATTTCAACTTTTTAGCTCTAATAGTTCCTGAGATTTAAGCGATTTTAGTTTTTTTGCGATTTTTGGGCGTTAGAGTGGGCGTGGCAGGATGCTGTAATAAACTTGCGCTGCGTAGGGAACTCAAGAATCTTCACGGTTAATCTCAACTTTTTATCTCTTATAGTTTCGGAGATCTCAGCGTTCATACGGACATGGCTCAATCGTCCTCGCTATTCATCCTGATCCAGAATATATATACTTTATAGGGTCGGAAGCGCTTCCTACTACCTGTTACATACTTTTCAACGAATCTAATGTACCCTCTTCCTCTACGAGTAAGGAGTATAAACAGAAGTTAAATATTATGTAAAAATATTTTTAACATTATATATTTCTAAAAGATTAAAACTAATCTTTACCATGTGTACGAATTGTAAATACTGCAAATGAAATGTGTACATACATATAGTCGGCACATAATTTATTCGTACACCCATTAGTGGCAAGTTAATTGTTTAATCTCGGGAATTATGTAACGGAAATTAAAATGGAATATCTCAAACATAAAATTAACAAGATTTAATTTATATATTAGAAAATTTCCTTAATAACACGAAAAAAAAACTATAATAAAACAAGAGGAAACGCTATAGTCGAGTGCCGCGACTATAAGATACCCATTACTGTTTTACACAATTTTAAAATATTCATTTTGCTAGTGGAAATTACCCAAGCGCCACCTATTGTCGGAGAAAGCATGTCGAGTAACTGATAGTGACGTCACTGCCCATGTGAGGCCTTATAACCTAAATTTCTTCATAAGTAGCGAAATAATGTTCCAATTTGAAAAATATTTTTTAAATCGGTAGATATTAACGGAAATAAGTTATACAACGTCAAACGAAGGTATTTATAATATTATTATAGACACCACAGGCGTGGCCCTAAATACGTATTCTTGAGCCTAACTTTGTAGCTCTTTATTAGTTCCCGAGATTTTTGCATTTTTGGTTTTTTGGGTGTTGTGGGCGTTAGGGTGAGCGTGGCTAGATGGAAAAACAATTCGTATTTGGGGCATCATAAAAATCTACATGCTTAATCCGAAGTTTCTATCACTTATAGTTACCGAGATATCAGGTTTTCTTGAAAATGCGAAAACCGTCTTTAGAGCTTGGTGGGCGTACGGGTGGGTGAGGCCAGATAATAGTACTACTAAAAGATGCGCTGGCATCCAAAGTTTATGCATACTGAATTTCAACTTTCTAGCTCTAATAGTTCCCGAGATTTTAGCGATTTTAGTTTTCCGCGATTTGTGGGCGTTAGAGTGGGCGTGGCAGAATGCTGTAATAAACTTGCGCTGTCCCGGGATCTCAAGAATCTTCATTATTAATCTCAACTTTGTATCTGCTATAGTTCCTGAGATCTCAGCGTTCATACGGACGGGTAGACGGACGGATGGACGGACAGACGGACATGGCTCAATCGACTTCGCTATTGATCCTGATCAAGAATATATATACTTTATAGGGTCGAAAACGCTTTCTTCTATCTGTTACATACTTTTCAACGAATCTAGTATACCCTTTTACTCTACGAGTATCGGGTATAAAAAAAATTTTAATTGCTTCACTAGGTTTGAACTGGTATCAAAACTTAATGTTGACTTCTTTCCTTAAAATACTACTACTGCTCAATTTACTTTCCCTGGTAAATAATTACTGGCTTACACATAATCTTGTCCGTATGCCGAACCTATTATCTTTTAACGTGCATTTTAGGTCAACAAATAATTTTCAACTTTTTATCTTCCCTAGATGTACATTTGTTGTAACTTATGCCACTCTTGAAATCAGTCCCCCATACACAATAGTGCTCTGTAAGTATTAGATATTTATACATATATAAGTATATCCAGACGAACCTATTTTTTGTCGAAATTGATCGTAACAAGCCCTTAATTTCGTTGGCCTTATTTGTACTTCTCACAGTGTAAAGTTCAACAATACATAAGTGTTTTATTATAAATTATATCGTACAATATTCACTTAAAAGAATTTATTTCCATTTCGCATGTTCTATATGCGACGCCGATTCCAAAACCCGCACCGACCCATGCAGGCCATGCTCGTTTTTTAAAAAACAACAAAGATAATGCTGTTCCAACAACAAGGCCACCACCTGAAAAATAAGATGTCTCAGTGTTATTTTAATCTCACAACTTTTTACTTATATGGATACTTTCAGACATCATGTTGAATTATGTGTTAATGTTAAATTATTTAAACATTTAACCCCACATATCCATAATAAAAAAAAAACAGATAAATAAAAAGTATCATTAAATTAGTTTGAGATGCGAGCATGCGTTCATGGAATTCCAATCCGCTGGATAAACGACTCAGCTACCATGGTTATTGTTGATCCAGTATCGAGCTATAAGAATAGTTGGTAGTAGGGCTTGATTGTTGGCCCTCTCCACAGTATGATGGCTGTCAGCAGCAGTATTCATACCAACATCAGGATCAATCGAAGAAAATATATTAACCTCAGCCGCAGACATATGTGCGGAGCCCAACGGAATCGATCTAGACTCTTCCGGCTGGACTAGCGTGTGATGCTTAGCGTTGCACTGACGGCAAGTGTTCGAAGAATTACAATCCTTGACTTGATGAGATGGACTTAGGCAATTAAAACAAAGCTTAGTATCCCTGACAAAGGTACGGCGATTTACGACATCCAGGGCTTTGAATGCAGTACATGCGTATATACTCGTATTGTGCTGTCCTTGACGATATATACAGTCGCGAGAAGACTGATTTGATCCACTTGCATGATAAGCGACTTGGCGGCGTCTACTCTGGGCTGGTCTTGGGGGTCGCCTTACGTGTATATCCTGACAAGACCTTAAAGTATTGCAATGAGCAAAAAGAAAAGCGAATAGATAATTTATGGTGGCGTCTTCCTTGGACGACACACTACAGTTAGCCCAAGCTATATACAATCGTCGGCAGAGTCAATTACCCTACCTAACTCTAAGATATTCAAATTGATAGCGATTGGCAACGATAGAAAATTCTGAGCAAATGATCGAGCGATTAACGTTATCTTGTTATAACGATTTTAAAATTTTCCCACGCATCTTGGTAATTATCATTTCTACCAGCAAAATGTTTAATTAAGGAAAGTGCTTTCCCATCTAAATAAGATTCCAAATAATTAAATTTTTGGCACTTGGAAAGCTTTTCGTTATTATTTACTGAACTTAAGAACAAATCACTAAATTGGCTCCAATCCTCGTATTTGCCAAATAATGTGGGAATTATAATTTTCTCAAACCTTAAATCAGCTGCTCCCGATGACGTATGCATTTCTTCCAGAAGTTGGTTTTGCCCCTCAAATAGACGCTCCACTGTACTTGATAGAAAATCCGCTCGAAAGAACAAAATTTTGTTATGTTTATGAATTAAGTGGACTGTATTTATTTATTATAGGGTTTGAGTATATTTATTGAAATCAGGCGGTTTTACAAAAGGTTTTAAGCGGGTGCAGGTCGCGAGCGGTTGCCGGTACAAAAAGAAAAGATAATGCATAAGAACGCGTGATATTCCAATACTAATGCAGATCTACTGCTGAATTCAGTGTCACGCCGGTGAGAGGTGAGCTTTCCTTACATTTTACCGCCTCAGATCCCAGATCCAGATCCATAGATTCAGGGCAATAGGAAAACGAAGCGAGAGTATATTGGGGATCTGAAACCATACTGTGAAGTAGCCAAAACTGACAGAGAGTAGGGAAGGCAATGTTCTACTCCTTTCAGGAATAATGGACATATTCCAGGGCCAGCTCATAAGGATGTACTTACATTAGAAAATAAGATATAAACCAGAGAATTGATATTGAAGGTATTTTATTTGAAGTTATACAAATTTAAGTTGGCATTACTGTTTAAGATGGCGACCGATTTAACAGCTGTCAAGTGATTTGTTCTCAGTTTGGTTTGGCAATTCATCATGAATAGACTCAGGCCTTAACAACGCTTGCAATTAGTGCAATTTAATTTCGAAAATTTTATCGTCGACAAAATCGATAGCGTATTTCTGTTTGAATGGCTACGCTAACAAACAAAACTTACGCATTTGGAGTGATGTTAACCCTTAAGTGTATGTCAAAACACCGTTACATACAGAAAAACTGCCTATGTGGTGCGCTTTATGGGCTGGTGGAATCATTGGTCCTTACTTCTTCAAAAACGATGATGCCAAGATCGTTACAGTCATCGAAAATTGGACTACATCCGAGCCAGCCGTGGCTGAAAATGTAATACTACAAGTTCTATACCTTTAAAAAGAACACCCTTTTTATGGAATAAAAAATCACACTGAATACCAAAACTGAAACATTGCGAATATGGATACAGCCATACAAGCTCGGTCACACTGACTTCGACCGATTACCGGGTAAAAGACTCTTGGCAGCCGACGATGGTGATCAGGTGAGGTCCCTGAGAGGACCATTAAATGACCTGGAGTACTGATACGCCGAGTACGCTTTATATCAACCACTGGATATATCTTAAACTCTGTAATCGTCTAAATAAGCAATAAAACCAAAAACGTACTGCAGTTTCCCTGATTAGGTCGAAATCTTCTTTTCAGCAACCACAGCTGACATAAATAAATGTTGGAACGAATTGCTGATTTCCGTTGAAGTATCCCGGCCATAAAAGCAGGACCGTTAAACCTTTTTGGGGGATTTAAATCTGCAAGATAAACATATATTTATCCGTTCCAATCGACTTGCTTGCCTCCACAATTTTTTCTGATCATAATGACCTTTCGATCCTTATATTTCGATTAGTTATATCTGAAACTCTCTAAAGAGGCAATTTGAGATTTCGTATCTCTTGTCCGCAATATTGACTTCATTGGTACATTTAAACTCGATTGTCTAATGTATACTGATTATCTTCCCTACATCATAAGTATGCTTTTACAACCATGTTACTTTGCACTTTCTTTTCCGACTGCATGCGGAGTTTAGATCTCCTGTTTAAAGTTATTAAGTATATAACAAGAGGAAACGCTATAGTCGAGTGCCCCGACTATAAGCTACCCGTTACTGTTTTACACAATTTTAAAATATTCATTTTGCTAGTGGAAATTACCCAAGCGCTACCTATTGTCGGAGAAAGCATGTCGAGTAACTGATAGTGACGTCACTGCCCATGTGAGGCCTTATAACCTAAATTTCTTCATAAGTAGCGAAATAATGTTCCAATTTGAAAAATATTTTTTAAATCGGTAGATATTAACGGAAATAAGTTATACAACATCAAACGAAGGTATTTATAGTATTATTATAGACGCCACAGGCGTGGCCCGAAATACGTATTCTTGAGCCTAACTTTGTAGCTCTTTTTTAGCGTATGGGCGTATGGGTGGGTGTGACCAGATAATAGTACCACTAAAAGATGCGCTGGCATCCAAAGTTTATACACTGCTGGTCTTGGGTTAGACGCACTCAGTTTTCAAACAAATTTCTTTTATATCTATTATTTTAACGATTATTGAAAAAAAGTGAATATGCAAAAACCTTGGTTATTTAACAATACTTCAATTATAATATTCAAAATATTAACACAAAATATATCATTAGTTGGGTTTTCAAACATTTTCTTCAAGAAACTTCAAATAAGGCACATTTTTCTTGGTCAATAGAACAGACGCACTTAGACATATTTTTTTTTTTTTGATTTATTATAAATTTAAAAAAATATTTCAGTAATGAGTATTGCCTCCTTTGTTAGCAATAACTTCAAATATCCTGTCCTTCATAGATTAATACAGGGAATCTATGTATTTCAACGAAATCTCGCTCCAAACACTTTTTATGGCTGCAGTTAATGTTTCCTTATCTTCGTATTGCTTTCCTCCTTCGTATTCCTTCCGCGTTAGCCAGCCCCAAACATTTTGAATTACGTTAAGATCTGGAGAATATGGTGGCCAGGTCATGATATTAAAAAAATCCAAGGAATTGGTCCAAGGAGATCATTTAATTTTGGAAATACGGACTCCAACAATGTTTTGAAGCGATCGCCGTTCATCTTCTGATGAATAAAAATCAACCATTACCCCACCTTCTCGGCAGTGGTGGCAGCTTAAAAATAGCTCATCTTTTCGCAAATCGTGATAATAATTTTGAAAGCCATCGGTGCCATCTAAATCAAAACGTTTTTCATCAGTAAAAACAGCAGAACGCCAATCATTAAACCAAGTGTCAGATTAAACATACCACGTCATGTATTCTTTCGCGAACCGAAGCCGTTTGCGTATTGCATTCAGTGGAGGTTTTTTCTTGATTTTTAGACGCTTTAGGTGGTCTGCATTTCTGATTGTACGCTGAACAGTTGAGAGGCTTGCTTTTACTCCGGCTAATTCCTTAATCTTAGTTGCGGACTTAATCGAATTTGATGCAATTCTAACAATTTTTCGTACTGCTCGTTCAGATAGTGGTCTTTTTTTTCCTTTAAAGTTTTTTCCATATTCCTCTGGATTTTTTAAATATCTATCAACAGTCCTGGAGCTGCGATCTTTATCTTTATCTTTATCTTGTTGGAAATTTTTCGAATGGACAGTCTTTGCGAGTTGAAAAGTCTACTTGTTGTCGTTCTAATAAGCTCATAACACCAGCTTTTCCCATTTTTACTATTGATATAGCTCTAAAAATATTTATTTGTTTATTTTTAATATTTTCTCAATACAAAATACTGCAATTGTTTACGCAAGACAAAGAAATCTAAAGTGCGTCTAATTCAATGACCAACCGAAAACACGCGTTATTGCTTTAGAAATTTCTGATATCTTCGAACGTACAGTTATTTTTTCGCAAATCAACCAGCTGTGAGCACATATTTTTCGAACAAGATTCGAACTCTGATAAAAAAAAACTGATAAAAATAAAATTTTAAAAAAAAGTTGGTGTGTCTAACCTAAGACCAGCAGTGTGCATACTGAATTTAAACTTTCTAGTTTTAATAGTTCCCGAGATTTCAGCGATTTTAGTTTTTCGCGGTATGTGAGCGTTAGAGTGGGCGTGGCAGGATGCTGAAATAAACTTGCGCTGTCCCGGGACTTCAAGAATCGTCATGCTTAATCTCAACATTGTATCTGCTCCTGCTATAGTTCCTGAGATCTCAGCGTTTTTACGGACGGACGGACGGACAGACGGACATGGCTCAATCGACTTCGCTATTGATCCTGATCAAGAATATATATACTTTATAGGGTCGGTAGCGCTTCCTACTACCTGTTACATACTTTTCAACGAATCGAATGTACCCTTTTACTTTACGAGTAACGGGTATAATTCAACTTAGTGAATCGCAGTTACCCGAAATTGCTAGAATTATTTTCAAACCATCTTTCACAATGCAAATTGTAATAAAAAAAAATACATAAACACTGGAGAATTTGCTGCAGAAGATGAATAGCTGGAAGGCCCCAGATATTAAAAGCACGGGAGGAGCAAAAAGTTGTAAATACAGCACTACAAAATTCCAGAACAACATGTATAATTCTTAAAACCCTAGAGAAGCTTTAAAAAATAATTTTGATTCCACACCATCCAGAACACCCTGCAAAATGCTGGTATACATGGTAGTCGCTCGTAAAAAACCATTGATTTCTGATTATAAGAAAAAATGCGTTTGGAGATCGCAAAAGAGTATGTGGCAAGCCGAAATCATTTTGGCAGAACGTTATGCGTTTTTTAATGACGAATCGAAAATTTTGATCACGGAGGTCCTCCTAAAGTATGTCGAGAGGCAAATGTAGCCATGAAGGAAAACAACTTGATCCCAACTGTTAAGTGTTAA
>NW_024573249.1:0-451 GCF_018153835.1 Drosophila eugracilis
ATGCAATACGAGGTGTGTTCAAAAGTAAGGTGACTCTTCAAATTTCGCGAATTTCAAATTTTTTGATTATCGAAACCTTTTAGAGATTATACGTAGTTGTGTTCAAAAGTAAGGTGACTTTCAAATTTCAAATTTTTCAAATTTTCGATTATCTTCAGTTTTGGGAACAGAAAAAAAGTCACATGGGGCCAAATCCGGTGAATATGGTGGCTGAGGCATTATTGTGGTGTTGTTTTTGGCCCAAAAAATCCAAATCCCTTTGATCCATATTTTTCGATAGCAAAAAATCGCCGAGCTCCAAAAATAACCTTTACGCCTCTCACAACCAAGCAAAAGGGATGTTCCATTGAAACTTGGTACAGATGTTAGGGAAGAGTGTACCAATATAACAAAAAAAAATCGATAATCGAAAAATTTGAAATTCGCGAAATTTGAAGAGTCACCCACTTTT
>NW_024573250.1:0-45074 GCF_018153835.1 Drosophila eugracilis
AAAGTCGTTTTTCCTGAACTTTTTCAGGAAGCAGTTAAGTGATTTATTTGTACATTTAAAAAGTCCGAACAACATACAATAATGACCACAGGTATTAGAAAACTATCCTTGGAGTTGTTGTTTATTAAAAAAATATTTATGTGAGTTTGGTCCTAAAAATATTAGGAATTCCTTTTTCTGAGGATATTGACCATATAAATCGAAAAATTCTTGGGGCTATCAAAATAGAAGGCAATCCAATGAGATCCAGGCTTTTCTGAAGGATCGGTATTCGCAATAATAAGAGCAGGATATATTTTTAAAGTTTTAGGTAACTGGGCCGAAGGGAAAACTCCTTTAAAAATCGTTTGGGTTTTTTATGCTTTGAAAGCATATACGAGGTGTGTTCAAAAAGTAAGGTGACTCTTCAAATTTCGCGAATTTCAAATTTTTCGATTATCGATTTTTTTGTTTTGTTATATTGGTACACTCTTCCCTAACATCTGTACCAAGTTTCAATGGAACATCCTCTTTTGTTTGGTTGTGAGAGGCGTAAAGTTACAAGTTGTTTTGCGAGCTCGGCGATTTTTTGCTATCGAAAAATATGGATCAAAGGATTTGGATTTTTTGGCCAAAAACAACACCACAATAATGCCTCAGCCACCATATTCCGGATTTGGCCCCATGTGACTTTTCTTGTTCCCAAAACTGAAGATAATCGAAAATTTGAAAAATTTGAAATTTGAAAAGTCACCTTACTTTTTGAACACAACTCGTATAACTTCTAAAAGGTTTCGATAATCGAAAAATTTGAAATTCGCGAAATTTGAAGAGTCACCTTACTTTTTGAACACACCTCGTATTTAAATTGTAATGTATTCATGTTAAAGAAGTAATCGAATGTTTCTATTCTTATCAATATCAATCATGGAATCGTATTCGCAGTACACCAGACAAGTAACTGCTTCAGAAAGTGGTTCTGAGAATCTTCTTTCGATTCGAATGGTTCCTTGGGTTATTAAATTGGCACAGAGAGTCGGCAGTTAGGTCAAAAGCTAATATAAAACTGTTTGTATCAAACATTTCCTTTGTAATTTGTAGACCACGATCGTAATGTTTTATCCCACTAGACCTGAATAGCATATTATATCCTCGTGAGCTCTGAACATTTGAATAATCAAACTACAAAGCCTGAGAAGGAACTTGAACTCCATTGACCAATAGGTTAAAGCGTTGAATTTTAAAATGTTCAAAATGAAATGGATCTAACCCCCGGTTTCCGGAGTATTAACGGTTCTTAACCATACAAAAGGCTGGAAAATTAGGCAGCTGTCCAATAACTGCGTTTCCTGAGTATATTGTAACAGATTTTACTTAAACCTTATTAAAAGGGTATATCGCATTTTTAGTTTGTAAAACTCGATGGTGAGCCAATAAAATGCTTGGGTTAACTGTTATATGATTCATGAAAAGTTGAGCTTCCAGTATCTTTAAATTTGACTCAGTACCGGTTTCCATTAAATAAAATGCAGTTTTTTTAATATTAAAATAAATTCGTAAATTAACATTATTAACTAGTAGTTTTGGTTGATTAAATATATCGCCGTGGATTTTTCCGAAAAGTTCAACCTTATTACTATTTTGAAATATATTTTTAAGCTTTAGATTTGTATTTGGGTAATCATATTCGCCTGCCGTTATTCGTCCAAAATTTGGGAAATATCCTTGGGAGGCTAAGTGACTTTCTGAGGCATCACTCCCATAGTTTAAAACTGTTTGTAATATGATCTATTTTAATAATTATTATCACTCTCTATATCATTTAAATAAACTGAAGAACTTCTAAATATAGAGTGTAGGATATTGTTCACTATAAATTATTTGCTAATAATAAAAACAGTCATCTCATGGCGAAATCTTATGATGAATATTATTTAAACCAATGTGGTGTCACTTTTTATACCACTTATACCCGAAAGAAAAAGTGGTTTGATATTAAAAAGACCGCTAAAAAAGTTCCCGATTCCTAGTCCTTGTTGAACGATTCCATTATAATACATTACTCGAAGACATCTGGGTTTTTTACAGTCAACTGATCTAGGTTTAATTATGTCGCTATAAATAAAAATCAACCCATTTCCCGGTGTTTTTGAATCAACGCTTACATTTTTATATCTAAACGTTTCAGCATTTACTAAGCTAACAAATTCAGTTTCTTCAGGTATATGTATTTCTTTATAGGATGTTTGATTAATATAATTATTAAGATACATGTCTATAATTCCAACTTCCTAATCATCGTTCATGTCTTGTGGGTTATATACAATGTTTGTGAATGCACACTTTACCTTATCAGGAAATACATTCATTGAATCATTACTGAGCAATGTGATAAACATATCATCTAAATTTTCCACTTTTATTATTTAAATTAATCACTATTGATAAGAAATCCAATTAATTTTGTTTTTTCCTATTTGATTGTTAGTACGAATTTCCATTGTTGATCATTAAGCTTAACTTTTGTCACTGCATTTCCTTTAATATCTTCTTTAGCGTCTAAAAAAGAAGTCTCACTTAATTTTCGCTTATCGTTTAACAACTTTGTCCGTTCCTCGGTCTTATGTTCTTCTTCATCACTATCAATTGTTAAATTTGTAAGGACTTCATTTTCTTTATTATTGATTCTGAAGTATTAGGTTTTGCATCATCCCAATCTAATATTTGAGTTTCATTAATTCTGCTAGATATAGGGTTTGATTTTGAATCAATATTTCGAAAGTTAAATAATTTATTTCGTTTTTTGTTTTGATAGTAGCATAATTCTTGCCGTATTTTAATCCATTTGTCATAATCACTTATTTTATTGTTATTCAAAATTGGTAAAAATTTTATATCTATTAGTTCTGTTAGGATGCAATAGAACTAGTTTGCTTAAGGTATGTTAATTTTTAATCATCTTTTAAAATTTTTCCAAAAAATTCCGGAAAGCAATTAACTAATTAGAATAGGTAGAAAACCATCCTTCTGAATTAAAACTTTTCTCTTGGAGCTTAGGGTACGCTTTGGACATGAGAGATATCGCAATGCATTTTTATACTTTTTAAGTACAATAAATGTTTGTTCGCTTTCAAGCGATTTAGATTCTTTTTGTAAACCATTATCCGTTTTAAATCTTTAAAAGATCATGGATTCCTTGAGTAAGATCAATAAGTAAATATCCGTGTGGATGTTCCATTACTTCTTTATATATTCTAAATAACTCAGTTGATTTTCAGGATAAATTTGTCTTGCTGAACACTGAAATTGTAGTTTATCACGAGGGTTTTTAAACATCACAATATATTTTGTGCTTAATGATATGTCTCGGGTATGCGATGACTTATGGAATATATTTTGAGTTACAACTATTTTGGATAAATTCCTATGATGTGATCCTTTTGTAAAGAGCTCACATACATTTTTATTAAAAGCACAAATCATCAAGTCCTCCAATATTAAAAGAATGGGTTCATCTGTTTCGTTTTCAATTACATCAGGAACACCTTTATAGTACTCAACATTATTAAAGTTTGGCTTAGCACTCTCCTCTCCATAATACCAAATAATTCGATTTATTGAAGTATTAAACAAATCATTCTTCTTGTTTATTAAGTTTTCTAAAAATGTTGTTTTTCCTGATCCTGATGGACCGAAATCAATATTGTAAAGGGATGCATAAACTGCGTAAACATGTCCATTCTTATATTATATTTTCTTTTATTTCAAACAGATTTTTTATTTATATGTAAGCCTTAAATTACTTTAGATTTATTTGTGTTTTTCCTCATCGTGTTTTTTAACGCAGCTCTTCTTAAAATGAGTATCAGATCCACAATAATTACAATAAATCAGTTGTGTGTATCCCCTTTTGCGCAGATCACAATCAAACAAACCGTTGAAGGACTCCATTGTATAAGACAACTTTTAGGTTCAACTATTTATTTATTACTGAAGTTTAAACATATGTTATAGTATTCAATATTTCATAATTTTAGTTTTCCAAGATTAAATTTCTATCTATCCGATATCTAAATCGATTATGGTCGCTGACAAATACTTAAATTTTTTTTTAATTTCATCACGAACAATAATTAAACTATATTTATTGAGTGGTGAGAGAATTTCTTCTAGGGCTATATATGGTATATCTCCAGCGGACCATTCCAATCCATTTCTATTTTGTTGGTTTAAATGTTGCTGCTTAAGAGTTTCCTTATCCAATTCTTTTATGCTGAGTGGCGGTTTGAAATGAAAGAAATTTGGTATCACCGTTCCTGCTGGCATGAATGCAAGTTCCTTAACAAAAATTTGTTTGTTGTTTCCAAATAAATATTGAAAATCAACAATAACGCTTGAATTACGATCTACAGTGTTTATGATGGTTTGAAATTTTGAACTGGACTGAGGGTATACACGTGAACACCTTTTCCTTTATATACCGGACAGATTAGAATAAAGTTTTAGTTAAAGTAAAGTGCTCTAACCTAATAGACATCTGTGTAACAAAAAGAAATACAACTTCACGAAAGGAACAGGACCATGAGGTCATTTTCGGATTCGAATACTATGTTGCACATAATTTAAAGTTGAAATGTCGTTTATTCACTTCTAAAAAGTTTTTCCCATGATTTGGATGCAGCAAAGTAACAGTAATTTCATTGGATTTGGTAAAGACGAATGGATGCAACTCCTCACCTATAAGGAATATATTCAGTTGAAATTGGAATAGTATGACTTCTTGATGAACACACAATTTTATATAACCAATGCATATCGTCTATAAAACGTAATTTTAGATTTCGGAAATCGGATAACCAGTATGTTTCTGTAATTAATCAGTATGGCAACTAAATTGAGTTTGACTCTGAGTCCTGGCGGTCTTTACTAAGACTAGGTATATTTTTTACAACCTTCTTATGTTGGAATTCAATATTACGACAACAAGTCGTATATCTTTACTATAATCATATTATTCCTAAGTGTGTTTCATTACAAAAGTAAAATATTCAGCTAAATGACTTAGAGGGCACTTTCGATAAAGATGTGCAAATAGATTTAACACGATTATGTTTTGAAATTTCTAAAAAGTTGCGTCAAGAATTAAAAAGAGATGTACTTGTATATAAGCAGTCCTTATTAACTAAGCAAATGTCACTCTCAAATAAAAATAAACCAAAATAAAATAAATCAACGTCTTAAAATGAGTAAACAACAAGTTGTTGATGAAATTCACAAACCGGCACGCAAAAACTTTTTGCGATGTAAATTTCTTCAGAAGGGGATTAACGATACATGGCAAGTTGATTTAGTTGAAATGATACCCTTTAGGAAAGAAAACAGAGGGTATAGATATTTATTGACTGTTATTGACACATTGTGAAAGTATGCATACGCTGAAGCTGTGAAGACAAAATCCGCACTGGATGTTACAGAAGCAATGAGAACTGTCTTTAAAGCGAGCAAAAGTAAACCTAAGAACATTCAGTCAGATCAAGGAAAAGAATTCTTTAATTCAACATTTAAAACATTAATGAGCACATTTAATATAAATCATTATCATACTTTCACACATCTTAAGGCTTCCATATGCGAGCGGTTTAATCGGACATTAAAAAATCGCATGTGGAAAATGTTTAGTATGCAGGGAAATTACAGGTGGATTCATAACATAAAATATCTTGTAAACCAGTATAACCATTCATGTCACCGAACCATTAAAATGAACCCAGTTGATGAGTTATACATTCAATATAATCAGTCTGATTAAGTTTTAAATAACTGATTTTTTTACACCTTTAATTTTTTGAATTGATTCTGTCTTATTATTCTCCTTTGCAACTACATAAGAATATGCCTTAGCTTTAAGACCAGCAAAAGAAGTCATAACAACTCCCGCATGTTCATCCTTCATTTTTCCTGGTTCTCTATTATTAGCCTGAATTACTTGATATTTATTTTCTAGTTTGATGTATCAAAGCAATTAGGATTTGCTTTTATAGTCTCATAAAAATCATCTTCTGATGATAAAATAAAGTAGTCTGTATCCATATATATCATTTTCGTAGATGGACTTTTAACTAATAGAAAATTTTAATAAAATTCATACATTAACCACTTTGATAATTCTAAATCTGCTACTCCTATGTATATTGGCTTATCATACAAAAGTTGTGATGGTGTCGATTCAATTGCTGCCAAATTGGTACCAAATAATTCAACGCTATGGAAATAATTTCTAGCTATACGTTGCCTGAAGCCTGGAGAATTTCGCTTTGACTCATAATGTTTGACTAAAACTACTTTACGACGCTTTCAACATTTTCCATCGTTTTTCCGTATACTGCATTATTCATTAACTTGTAAAAATTTTTTTCGAAGTCATTTCGTGCTAATTTTCTTTAATTAGTATTTAAATCAATATAGGGCTTTAACCAACATGATTGAGTAAATGATAAATCCCGATGTATCTTTCTCAAAATCAAACCATGCTGTAAAGAAAGCTGAAGCTGTTTTATATGAAAAATGTAACCACTTTTATTACTTAAGTCTGCTATCAGTTTAGCCTGCTTCCCTCCTGGGGGAACTTTATTTTCAGGACAAGAAGGTAAATAATAATAAATAAATCACTTATCAATTCTAAGTGTACATTGGTAAACTTTAAAATTGCGTAACATGATATTGAGGGAGCAGTGACATAGTTTATAGGATCTAACTTATAAATTCTACGACAAATATTTTGAAAGTTTTCAAAGACATCGGCTAAAATTAAAACGTCACTTTCTAAGTAAAGCTTTAAGTAATCCCTTATAGTATTACAATTAAATATCTCTCAAACTTTCAGCGCAAAACTGTGATCATCGGCACTACAATTTTCGTCGCTCAGAGAATTATAAAAACTATCAATGCCAGAAAGCTGAGTATCATTAGACTTATCAAAACTATTCAAATAGTCATAAGGAAATATACCCTTCCTACGCAATTGTCTGAATTTTTCTCGATGAAATATTGTTGCTAGAATTTTAAAATCTCTATCTTCCATATAGCTCGATAATTTTTCCAAGCTAGAGTTTAGAAACCGTACTGAATCTTTATACCTAATTTTATATCTATTTATCGCATTTAGTTTAATTGTTTGTGTAAGGGCTATGTACAATTCTTTATTAGATGGAAAAGGGTTTAAGTCTCCTTTTAATTCAGTAATAAATAAGTGTATATCATATTTAGATAAATTATGAAAAACTACAGGAAAAAATGGATCACTTAATTTATATTTAGGCTTACAGTTCTTATGAATAGGACCTACGTATTTTCCGGAAAATTGATCGAAGTGTTTGTCCAGATCGGATCGGACGTGATAACTTCTTGTGATATCCTTTGACTGAAGTGGTCGTATTCGGTTTAGGGTAGTACGAAGCCACTTTTCCACATTCAAGCTTATTGTGTGTAGTATTCGTTGTCATATAAAACTGCAGGCTACTATCGTAAAAATATTTTGCTGACTGCGATTTTAAATGCTGTGAACTGCATAATCTATAATAATATATAGGCATAGTACATATTTTGACGGTTATTAATTCCTAATATATTTACGTGTTTGGTTCGAAGCTCTTTAGTTTTAACAGTAGGTCCAACAATTTTCTTACCCTCATTATCAATTTCATAGACATTAATGCTAAAGTCTTTATAATTTTTCTCGAACTCACTTATTCCTTTTATTTGTAATGGGAAACTCAACTCCCGAAAAATCCAGTATTTTTCCTTCATATACAATGACTTCTGCATTGATATTTATGTAATAGTTAGCTGGTTTCGTTAAATTCTCCCGTGAATATTTCTTTCTTGGGGTGTTGCAAAAGTAGCATTCTGAAAGCGCTTGTTAGCTAGAAATGTTAGAACTGCCCACTTGAAACAAAATACGTCAGTGTTTTGAATATTGATAATCGCATTTCTCGATTTTATGCTAGTAGGTTAAGAACGCTGATTCTGGCACAGATTTATGGGCTATTAAGTTGTCACATTAGTGATAAAAACATGGTTTTCCCCACCCCGAAACCCATTATCCGTTGTCTCCTGTGATAAGGATTCCCCATCACCGTTTTAGTCAGTATGGATTCTGGCACAGAAATCATAAACCCATAAATTATAGTTTTTAAAATCAGTGCACGTGTTCAAAGAAATAATAAAATGTGACGATTGTGTCATGATTAGTTTGCGGACCCCCCTATGCGTAATTTGGGAATATTGAAATGTATTCCTGACCCTAATTAGGAGGATTGGGAACGTCTTAAGGGGTTGAATTTTCTAAAAACACACTGACAATTTCTATATATGTAAGCCTCTGTCTACGTGTGTGCGTGTGTATGGTTGAGTGGGAACCCCAGATGTGTGTGAAGAGGGTCGGATACTTATCACGATATGGAGAACCGATACACGTTCATGGACGCACCATAATAAATTGTCAAGTGCAGAGTCAAGTATAAGTCAATGTTTCAAGTTGATTATTCAAATTTCAGATTTTTTAGATTTCAATACTTTAAACAAAGGGACACAGACTAAATAGTTTGCATTGCAGTCGCTGTTTCTTAACGCTCGCATATTTCACCGTAATAAAAATGTCAATACATATGCATACAGTTATTGGGTAAACATGGACCAACTCAATTAACTGAAGGATGAAAGGAATACAAGGAGTGTAACGTTGCAGTAATTGTTTTCTGAGAACATTTTTCTAAGACATTTCTATTCATATTTCAAAGTGTTTGGGATATCTGACTTTCAATATAGTTGAAAAACTGAATTGGATTGTTTGGAGTATTAGGAGTATAACATATCTGTATGCCCTTTAAGTATAAAAACGAGAGCAGTCAAATTGTTCAGCATCAGTTCGTCAGGAGCAATTCAGGCTTTTGAATTGTTGACGGGCATTGAAATCGGTGACCAAGACTCCGATGTGGTGGTCATCGAAGACTCGGAGCCAAACTATGTAATGGCTCTAGACGAGGAAGATACCATAGACAGGAATCTGAGGAAAGTATTTGCACCCTACCCGTCATCTACTCAATCGATTCCACAAGAGTTTGAATCACTCAAATGGGAAGATTTCCTATTTGGAGAAGAAACGATGGATGTACTTGAAAATGACTTTTTGTATGAGCACTTTCAATGTGGTCAAAGGATTGATATAGACGACCCGGAAGAAATTGTTTTTCCTGAAGATGACTACCTCTTTAACGACATAAAAGTGGATGATATAGAAAATAAATATCTAGATTTAATGAAAGATGAAGACGATGAGTTTTTATTAAATGTTGCCAATAGCTTAGATATTTAAAATAAAAAATTGTATAAAAAAAATAAAATAAAATAAAATGATGGAATGTGGGGTTATAAAGGATCTTCAGAATGTTAAGCCAGTCTTTTCGCCAGGTCCAGACGTGGTACCGGGCTGTGTGCTTAGGTACTGCTCTGCTACCCTGGCCAAACCCCTTTTAAAATAATTTAACCTTTCCCTGGAAACGTCCACGTTTCCCGCTATCTGGAAAGAGTCCCTTATCATTCCCCTTCACAAGAAGGGAAAAAAATCGGATGCTGAAAATTACAGAGGTATATCCAAACTATCAGCAATTCCGAAACTCTTCGAAAAAATTCTTGTGCCTCACTTGCAGCACCAGTGTAGATCTGTCATATCTACATGCCAGCATGGCTTTATGAAACAACGGTCAACCACTACCAATCTTCTGGAACTAACATCCTTCGTGATCACTGGTTTCCAAAATAAACTTCAGACGGATGTCATATACACTGACTTCAGTAAAGCATTTGACTCCGTGAATCACAGCCTTCTTTTAGAAAAACTCGATCTTATCGGTTTTCCCACTGATCTCCTGGGTTGGATTAGCAGTTACCTCACAGGTAGAAACGCAACGAGTTTTTAAAAATTCAGTGTCTGCTTTAGTCTATGCTTCCTCCGGGGTCCCTCAGGGAGCCACCTTGGTCCGTTACTTTTTACTTTATTTATTAACGACCTTCCCTTGGTTGTTAATGACTCCCTAGTACTTATGTATGCAGACGATGTCAAGCTCTGTCTGCAATATACCGATGCCTCCTACCAGGTGAAACTGCAATCTGACCTTAAT
The DNA here is from genome assembly GCF_018153835.1 of Drosophila eugracilis. Classification (NCBI taxonomy): domain Eukaryota; kingdom Metazoa; phylum Arthropoda; class Insecta; order Diptera; family Drosophilidae; genus Drosophila; species Drosophila eugracilis. Next base: position 10,158 of record NW_024573250.1, read on the forward strand.
AATTTTCAAAACTGGTGCTCTTCAAACTTATTAAATCTTAATGGCTCTAAGTGGAAAGCAATGACCTTCTGTCGCCTAAGACCTAAAGTTGCCACTTATAATTTGCATGGTGTAGCTCTGGAAAGAATTAATGCAGTTGAAGATCTTGGCATCCTACTGGATGCAAAACTTAAGTTTTCCGACCATATTTCCTCTATGGCTAATAAAGCTAGAGGAGTTCTTGGTTTCATTAAAAGGTGGTCGAAGGAATTTAACGACCACTATGTTACCAAAACACTTTTTATTTCTTTAGTTCGTCCTATTCTGGAATATGGATCATGTATCTGGGACCCCCAGTATGGGGTTCACCAGTGCCTTATTGAATCCATCCAAAAGAATTTTTTTAATATTTGCTCTCCGAGGTCTCAACTGGGATGCAAATATACACCTTCCCTCTTATAAAAGTAGACTCTTACTAATCAATTTGCCATCCCTCGCTAATCATAGGACGATAATTGGGGTAGTCTTTATTCATAATCTTCTTAAGGGGGAAAGTGATAGCCAGGCCCTTCTTGGCCGCTTGAATATCCATGTACCCCTTAGGATTACTAGAAACTATATTCCTCTATCCTTAGAGCATTGTAGTTCGAACTTTGCCCAACATGAACCATTTCGGGTACTATGTTCAAAATACAATGATCTTTATAACATTATTTCTAACTCGTCTCCTAACACTCTGAAAGTTTCGATACTAATCCATTTAGCACAAAACTAACTTTCCTCGTATCTTTACTAATCCACTCGGATCTATCCCCGTGTTCCGAGCCGTACGATAGACGGCAGCGCCCCTCGGTCGGTTGGGGGGAGGTGGGTTACACGTCAAGCAACGGGAGTCCCGCGAAAAAAAAAAAAAAAAAACAGACACAGTAAACAAGATCCTCAGGGAGAAAAAGGACGGGCTTGTTGATTCAGGCCATTTGTTCGAAACACTATTAGCCAGAAATAGAATGTTAATATCTGAAATCCAAAATTGTATGTTCACTATCACGCTTGCTAAAAATAATATCATCAATCCTACTGTTTTCAATCATAATGACCTAAAGGCTATTTTCGACGAACAGCTACGGAGGTCCCGATAGTTAGCCTTATGGATGTATCTAGATTAAGATTTTTCAAAATAATGTTCTTATCCACGTTATAGTCCAGTATCCTAGAGTTAAGCGTATTTGTAAAAAAGTTCTGCTCTGCCCTGTCGCACTCTACCATACTGTGCTACAAATAGAAGACAACAGCGTGGCGGAATGCGATGACGGAATCCTAGCAGTCTCCGATTGCGCTCCTACCAACTTGGCCACATTTTGCAAAAAGGCGTCTCACGACACCCGCGCCAGGCAGTTACATGCAGGCGGGGCGGCTACGTGCCGGACGCGGCCCAGCAATCTGGAACCCCTTACAATTGGGGACGATGGAGTAAATGTATTTGAACCTCAACTCCTCCGTGAATAAGAGCCGGGTATTTGCGGCCTCCCCCTTAATTAACATTACGGGACACGATCACATATTGAGTCTGCCAATGTTACAGCGGATGAACAAGCAAAACTTGCGTTTAATGCAGGAGCTTAGAGATGACGTGTCGGCTGGAGGTTCCCCGAGGATTTGGTTCGCCGCAGGAGTCGCCGTCAGCCTCGCACTATGCGGCTTGGTCCTGCTCCAACACTGCAGGCGCAAACGAGAGGCAGCCCAGATACAAAGGTCCATCGACGAATTGGCTATCACCGAGGACGGCGTCCAATTTAAGGGGGAGTAGTTAACAACCAACTCCCAGCTTAGGCTGAGCAGGTCAATTCTTATTCCCCTTGTTAATATTATATTATTATTATTATTACACTTTCCTCTCATGCATGGTCCACCCTAAACTGGGTCCACCTTGTGGGCCCTAAGCTGAGCCAGCACATTGTACCGTTCCGAGCCGTGGCTCCGTTTCGTTGGCTGACAGCGATCGTTTGACTTCTGCAAAATGTGAAGGTCAGCGTCTGTGCGGGCAGCCGGCTATGCATGAGCTTTTTGTTAGTTCTTAAGTTTAGTTTTAATTTGGATTTGAAATAGAAAGCACTGGCTCGATCATAAAACTCCGGCCTCAGCCGTTACATTTATTCTATTTGTTGAATTTGGTTATTGTGCCTTAAGGGCCATAACAACGGGGATAAGTATCTCTCACCGTAAACTTCGGACGAAGGAAGGAGGTCGAAGCGACTACCCGACTCCTCGGTGGCTGCCATCCTGGAGGGTCACCAACACCTAACCAACCGGCTCTACCCCTGCCACGAGGCACCGCCAGCCGGCACTAATAGTTACGTAATTCGGACGAAAGAAGGAAGTCGAAGCGACTACCCGACTCTTCAGTGGCTGCCATCCTTGGTGGTCACCAACACCTAACCAACCGGCTCTACCCCTGCCACGAGGGCACCGCCAGCCGGCACGATTATTAAATAACTGTCGCCCAACGGAGTAATATTATTACTAATATTCGAATTTCAACCCTGAAGTTGTACAATATGTAAGTAATGGGCGCCGACAATAGCCAAGGTCTACGCAAACACAAATACCAGTGCATACAATTCCCTATGCCCAGCATTAGGAATTTTTTACAGTAAATAAATAGTGACTCGATTTTCGATTTCTGATTCAGATTTTTCTAAGTGCGTGGCCATAAATAAAAAATAACAATAAAAAAAACATATATCTCATATAACGCACATTGGTGCCAAGGCAGTCAACATTTGCATGAATTAATTATGCAAAGGAATATTTTATTTCTTTGTTAAGGTTGGTCTCTGTACGCATGCAGAGGTCGCCAGTCGTTTTTCTCCTTGTATTTTGCTACAATTTTTTTTCCACTGTGCTTGTATTTAATTTTTAACTAAGGTTATCCAGTGTATCTGTGCTAATAATACACCCAGTCGAATTGACCTATGCTTGTTGTCACCGTTCTGTATTTTAATTTTATTTTGGAGACAAATTAATCCAACATTTTTGTGTTTTAGGTGACGGTCCATTTGTTTTTTTTTTCTCTTCGCCTTTTATATCACCAAGTGGCCCGCCGAAACCTTTTGTCTTGAGCACCAATAATCAAATACCTCGTATCTACCCAGCGCCCTTTAACTGCCAATGAGTTGGGAGTATAGGGAAGTAAAGCAGGAAATTCGTAGTGACGATAGTTAGGGACATAGATCAACCAGAAATGAACGCAGAAATGGTCCAAGCGCTTGTCGCAAATGCGGTCAGCGCCGCTCTTGTCGAGCAGGAAACACGCTTAAGAAACGATTTTGCCACAGAGTTAAGAGCGGTTAGAGCACAGGTTAGTGCGCTGTCAGTGCAAGCGCCGCAGGTGGAGGTCTACCAAAGAGTAGTACCGGACCCTGCAGTAAGATGCGATGTCAAGTTGGACATAGTAAAATCCCTACCGACGTTCAATGGAAGCCGTTTCGTGGAGGCAGGCTGCATCAGATGCTTATGAAGTGTTCAAAAGATACGATGGCAGCGAGGCACACTACGAGGCCGTTGTCATCATTAAAAACAAAATTTGCGGGCCCGCTCGGGCACTACTCACGTCCCACAACACAGTGCTAAATTTCGGTGCAATTCTAGCCAGACTAGATTGCACATATGCGGACAAAACGTCCCTAAGAGTGCTACGGCAAAATTTAGAAATGGTTCGACAAGGAGATTCCGACCTTATGGTATACTATGACGAAGTCGAGAGGAAACTCACGCTCGTCACTAACAAAATAGTCATGTCACATAACATGGACACAGCAGCAATCCTGAATAAGGAGGTTAGGGATGATCCCCTGCATGCATTCATTGCAGGGCTTAAGAGGCCACTCAAGACACTCGTGCTACCAGCACAACCCAAAGACCTTCCATCTGCACTGGCATTAGCGTGGTAGTGCGTTCGCGGCATGCTACGCGAAAGCTATAGAAGACAAGTCCCATTTCAATGAGGGCAATAGGCGCAATAATAAGGGTCAGGGAAAGCAGTGGAGAGGTGAGGATAAGAATCCGCAATTTGTTCCTAAGCAGAACCAAAGTAACCCTCATGAGGACAATCACTGGCCGAAGCGCAGGGATCCCGAGTCCTTAGACCACAATACGGTTCATCCCATGGAGGTAGACCCCTCAACGGCTATGTTCAGACAGGGAACAAACTGGGGAAAGCCTCAAGTAACAACAATTACAAAAGGCAGAACTCGTCCCAGCGCCAATCGGGCCAAAGACGCCAACGCGTCAACAATTTAGCCCAGCTCCAACAGGAACTAACAGATTATGACACCAAAGCCGAGGCTGAGGTCACCACCATTGAGGAAGATAGCGACACGGCCGAGCTTAACGACCTCCTACATTTTTTAGGGAGCGTTCCCGACTGCCGTTCGTCGAGCGACAGTTGGCTGGCAGAACACTAAAAGTTCTCATCGACACTGGGGCGGCAAAAAATTACGTAAAGCCCGTAAAGGAGCTAAGAAACGTAATGCCGGTTGAAACCCCCTTTACAGTAAGCTCTATTCACGGCTCCAGTGATGTCAAAAACAAGTGTATAATGCGCATTTTTGGACTACACGTCCCATTTTTCCTCTTGGATACATTGAGCACGTTTGATGCTATTGTAGGCTTCGATTCGCTAACGCAAACGTCACTGAGAAGCTCAAATTTTTTGACTGTCAGAATGTCAGCTTCACAAAGATCGATGACATAGTGGTACCAGGTTCGGCTAAAGCCGACTTCAAAAAAATTATTCTGAAAAGAATCAAGGTGTTTTCGACCTCTAACGATGCGCTCACCTTCAACACATCGGTCATCGCTACTATTCGAACTACGAGTGACGAACCTGTCTACTCCAAGTTATACCCCTACCCTATGGGGGCAGCAGACTTTGTAAACAATGAAATCAAAGAGCTGCTGCAAAATGGCATAATCAGGCCGTCCAGATCCCCATACAATAGCCCTACTTGGGTGGTTGACAAAAAAGGGACCGATGACAATGGCAGCAAGAAGAAGCGATTAGTAATCGACTTCAGGAAGCTGAACGAGCGAACAATCGCCGACCGCTACCCCATGCCGAGCATACCCATGATTCTAGCGAACTTGGGGAAAGCCAAATTCTTTACCACCCTAGACCTGAAGTCAGGGTACCACCAAATATACCTGGATGAAAAAGACCGAGAGAAGACCTCGTTCTCAGTCAATGGTGGGAAATACGAATTCTGCCGATTACCCTTCGGCCTAAAAAATGGAGGGAGCATTTTCCAAAGAGAAGAAATCGGCAAAATATGCTACGTCTACGTCGACGACGTTATCATCTTTTCCGAGAATGAGACGGAACATGTCAAGCATATTGACACGGTGCTTAAGCGCCTACTCGATGCCAACATTAGGGTGGCACGGAAAAAAACTAAGTTCTTTAAAGAAAGCGTTGAGTTCCTAGGGTTCATTGTCACCAGAGGAGGAACAAGAACAGACCCAGAAAAAGTTAGGGCAATAAAAGAGTTCCCAGAACCAAAAAATCTGTTTAGCCTCCGGTCCTTCCTTGGCCTGGCGAGCTATTACAGGAGCTTTGTAAAAAACTTTGCTTGCATTGCTAGACCTCTGACCGCCATCCTCAAAGGGGAAAACGGGACGGTCAGCAATAATATGTCGAAAAAGTAGCTGTCAGGTTTAATGAAACCCAGCGAAATGCATTCGACCACCTTCGTAACATTTTGGCATCGGAAGACGTCATTTTGACATACCCTGATTTTAAATTACCGTTTGACTTAACCACCGACGCCTCAGCGAGTGGAATAGGCGCGATACTATCCCAAAATAAAAGACCTATTACCATGATTTCACGCACGCTAAAAGACTGCGAGTTGAACTACGCCACCAACGAAAGAGAATTGTTGGCGATAGTCTGGGCAACAGGCAAACTCCAAAATTACCTATACGGTAACAATGAGGTACGGATCTTTACAGACCACCAGCCTCTCACATATGCGGTATCCGACAAAAACACCAACGCTAAGATCAAGCTATGGAAAGCGTTCGTTGTTGAGAACAACGGGAAAGTGTTTTACACACCCGGAAAACAAAACCTGGTAGCTGACGCACTATTGAGGCAACCCCTGAATTACACAGAGGCTGAGGCCCAGTCTGACGCGGCTACGGTGCATAGTGAGCTTTCGCTCTCATACACCATAGAGACCACAGACAAACCTCTGAACAGTTTTAGAAACCAAATTATTTTGGAGGAAGCAGGCCAACCGCTTCGGCGGGATTTCATAGTCTTCGGAAATAGAACTCCCCATATCATTAATTTTAATAACAAGGACTCGCTCGTTGAATCCGTTAAGGAGATCGTTAACGCCAACGTTGTGAACGCAATTCATTGTGATTTCCCTACCCTGGCTCGCATTCAACATGCCTTGAGGCAGGAATTTCCTGCGACAAAGTTCTGGCATTGTAATACCTTTGTCAGTGACATAACCAACGCTAATGAACAGTTGGAGATCGCTAACACAGAGCACAATCGCGCCCATAGGGCTGCCCAGGAGAACGCAAAACAAATTCTCCGGGATTACTACTTCCCGAACATGTTCAAATTAGCTAGAGAAGTGGTCGCAAATTGCAAAGTCTGCAATAAGGCCAAATACTGGCGATCGTAACAAGAAACAAGAATTAGGTATTACGCCTATCCCATCATACGTTGGGGAAATGTTGCATATCGACATTTTTTCGACCGACAAAAAAATCTTCTTAACTTGCATTGATAAATTTTCCAAATTCGCTGTCGTACAGCCCTTAGCTTCTAGGGCAATAATAGATGTACGAGCACCCATTCTGCAACTGATAAATTTTTATCTTAACACCAAGACCATATACTGCGACAATGAGGCCTCCTTTAACTCTGAGACAATCACATCATTGCTGTAAAACCAATACAGCATCGATGTTGTCAATGCGCCACCGCTACACAGTAGCTCCAACGGCCAAGTAGAGAGATTTCACAGTACCCTGGCGGAAATTGCCAGATGCCTCAAGCTTGATAAAAAAATTGAGGATACTGTAGAGCTAATATTGAGGGCTACTATAGAGTACAACAGGTCGCTACATTCGGTTACAGAGTTTAGACCGGTAGAGGTCATCCACGCCAGCAGCGATGAGATGAAGCTGGCAATTAAAGCCAGGATTGACAAGGCACAACAATCTAACCTAGACAGGGTTAATCCTTCAAGGCAGAACAGAGTCTTTGAAGTTGGTGAAAGAGTGCACCTACGCAACAACAAAAGATTAGGGAACAAATTAACACCGCTTTATTCAGAAGAGCGTGTAGAAGCAGATCTGGGAACATCTGTTCTCATTAGGGGGAGGGTGGTCCACAAGGACAACATTAGGTAGGCACTTCATCTGCCACAGTCGCCCTTATATTAAAACCCAATCTTTGCTATAATTCCCACATGAGGTAGCTGCTGGAAGTGGACATTGAGCATGCCCAGAACCTTCTGGAGGAACTTAAGATACACCATAGAATGGCCAGGAGCCTTGATTTTTTGGGCTCAGTCCTTAAGGTCGTGGCGGGTACACCCGGCGCGGATGATCTAAATAGAGTTATCGAGGCTAATAATAGACAGGTTATGATTAACACAGAGACACAGAAACACATCAATCTAGTCATCTTTGTGCTATTAGTAACGGAACTTTCACCGCTTACCTCTCCTAGTACAATATCTGTAGATCTCTGTTCTATATCTCCCACCAAAAACTCTCTCGAAAACACACTCTCTCTCCCTCTCTTATACAACTTGCACTCTCTTATAACACCTCTCTCTCGCTAGCACTCTCTCGCTTACTCTATAGCCCTTAACTGTTTCTCTCAAACTCCCTTTCATTCTTCCCTATAATATTTTCTGGCACAGTGGTTTATATTTTAAATTATTTTGCCAAAATGTCTGATATCATCTGTTGTATTAAAAAATGCAATAAAATTGTGTCGGTTGACCAAGTAAGTGTCCACTGTTGGCTGTGTGATAACATTGCGCACTCCAAGTGTGCAGGGTTTAAGTCAGCCACCGTTCCGGATGCTTTGGGTCGTTCCGACTCTGGCTTACACTACTGTTGTGACAGATGCCGTGAGGCCCAGAAGGAAATTAGATCTTTTATGCGGCAGACTAAAAATGGGTTCGGTCAGGTATTGGTTGCTTTTCGAAAAGCTAATGACCTGTTTTCTGCGCTGGACACTCAGTTCAACAATTTACAACTGTTGAATGAGTCTCCTAAGCGCAAAAAAGCGTCCCGTTTGCCGCCGGCGGTTACCGCCAGTAATGCAAATAACTTCCTTCTCCCTCCGTCTGATGTTCAACAGTCTCCTTCATTGTCACCGCTGCCGTCCACCACTCCAATCGTGACGACACCGGTAACAGCCCATATTTCGGATCCCGAAAATGTTGCTAAGGTGCGTAGGCATTTGTCCGATGAGCAGTCCGAGGTAGTCGCATTGGACCCTCCCGTGCCAAAGGTTCTACAAGCCCAAAAAAATGTACCCTTAACTCACCAGAGGAACTTAGGGTCCGGATTACCGGCACCCACTGGTAGCGTGAGCAAACCTCCCGCCCCGCCAAAACCCTTGATTGGTATTCCTCTAGAGAAACACATTTTTGTTTCCCGGCTTTCCCCTGATACGTCCGAATCGGACATCTTAGCTTATATTCAAGCAAAACTTAAAGTCGATATTAGAGTGGAAAATATTACTAAATATAAATATTCCTACGCTAGGAACGTGGCATCTTTCAAGATCCGTGTTCCTCCGATGGCTTTTGATGATATCTGTTCGACCAATTTCTGGCCGCAACATATTTTCGTTCAAGAACATCAGCTTAAGAATAAAAAAAAGTCGCCCTTTAGGAGTAATGCTTCCACAAGTAAACGCTCCTGCCAACCTAGAAAACTAACATCATCAGGCTTACGCTCTAAACTTTCTAATTTGTTCTCGGTAAGCTTCTCGTTTGCATCCCAGGTCATTGTGTTTACCGAAACCCCAGTTTTCCCCAGTAGGTACACAATATATAGGCTTGACCGATCCCTCGGAAATGGTGGTGGAGTCTTAATTTCAGTGGACTCTAATCTCGTTTCCGAGGTGATAAATGTTCAAACTGGAGACTTAGAATTTATTACAGTTAAAATCTCATTGTCTAGGTTAAAGTTATACATCACTTGCTCTTATATTCCGCCTAAGTCCGATTCCTTGACATATGAGCGGCACCTAGCAGCCATTCAGTCTGTCTTCTCAATGTTATCGGACATGGATCAGCTGGTGGTGTTGGGTGATTTTAACCTACCCCAGGTGGCTTGGACCATGAATGATAACACCTTAGTTTTAACACCTACGTCGCATCACGACTTTACTGCGGGCATGTTAGACATGTCACTGGCTCAAATTAATCATATAGGGAATTCTTTAGGTCGTTTGCTCGATCTGTGCTTTCTCTCTGATACGGACGCCGTATCCATATACAGAGCTCCACCTCTCACACTCCCCGAAGATCCTTATCATCCAACATTAGATCTTACGATCGATACGGGGCTATGCACAAAGCCTAAGAACAATTACGCTGATAAAAAAATTCTATGTTTTCGTAAAGCCGACTTTAAAAAAATTAATAATTTTATCTCAGAATTTGACTGGTCCGATTTGTACGCATGTTCCGATAGGTCGACTGCTCTAGATATATTTTATAGTACATTAAATCTAGTGTTTGATCGCTTTGTTCCGTTGCGGTATTCGGCTATGGCGGATAAACCCCCTTGGTATACAAGGCACCTTTCTAACCTAAAAAATATCAAATTAAGATTCTTTAAAAAATACTTAAGAACCAATAGCAATGACTGTTATGTGCATTATATGGTGGCTCGGTCTAACTTTACCGTGCAAAACACTCAATGTTATAAGAACTATTTAGCTCGATGTAAGAACCAGTTTGCTCTGGATCCGAATCAGTTTTATAGTTTTGTTAACACTAAGCGTAAATCTAAAACCTTTCCGTCTTTGCTATCGTTTCGAAAAACTACTGCAAGCACGGATCAGGAAATTGCCGATCTTTTTGCACAGTTTTTTCAAACTACTTATTCACCTTTGTTAATAAACGCGCAGACTTACGCTTATGATATCCCCCGGTCTAACTTTATTTCCCGACCCTCCTTGTCGGAATGTGGGGTTATAAAGGATCTTCAGAATGTGAAGCCAGTCTTTTCGCCAGGTCCAGACGGGGTACCGAGCTGTGTGCTTAGGTACTGCTCTGCTACCCTGGCCAAACCCCTTTTAAAATTATTTAACCTTTCCCTGGAAACGTCCACGTTTCCCGCTATCTGGAAAGAGTCCCTTATCATTCCCCTTCACAAGAAGGGGAAAAAATCGGATGCTGAAAATTACAGAGGTATATCCAAACTATCAGCAATTCCGAAACTCTTCGAAAAAATTCTTGTGCCTCACTTGCAGCACCAGTGTAGATCTGTCATATCTCCATGCCAGCATGGCTTTATGAAACAACGGTCAACCACTACCAATCTTCTGGAACTAACATCCTTCGTGATCACTGGTTTCCAAAATAAACTTCAGACGGATGTCATATACACTGACTTCAGTAAAGCATTTGACTCCGTGAATCACAGCCTTCTTTTAGAAAAACTCGATCTTATCGGTTTTCCCACTGATCTCCTGGGTTGGATTAGCAGTTACCTCACAGGTAGAACGCAACGAGTTAAAAATTCAGTGTCTGCTTTAGTCTATGCTTCCTCCGGGGTCCCTCAGGGGAGCCACCTTGGTCCGTTACTTTTTACTTTATTTATTAACGACCTTCCCTTGGTTGTTAATGACTCCCTAGTACTTATGTATGCAGACGATGTCAAGCTCTGTCTGCAATATACCGATGCCTCCTACCAGGTGAAACTGCAATCTGACCTTAATAATTTTCAAAACTGGTGCTCTTCAAACTTATTAAATCTTAATGGCTCTAAGTGGAAAGCAATGACCTTCTGTCGCCTAAGACCTAAAGTTGCCACTTATAATTTGCATGGTGTAGCTCTGGAAAGAATTAATGCAGTTGAAGATCTTGGCATCCTACTGGATGCAAAACTTAAGTTTTCCGACCATATTTCCTCTATGGCTAATAAAGCTAGAGGAGTTCTTGGTTTCATTAAAAGGTGGTCGAAGGAATTTAACGACCACTATGTTACCAAAACACTTTTTATTTCTTTAGTTCGTCCTATTCTGGAATATGGATCATGTATCTGGGACCCCCAGTATGGGGTTCACCAGTGCTTTATTGAATCCATCCAAAAGAATTTTTTTAATATTTGCTCTCCGAGGTCTCAACTGGGATGCAAATATACACCTTCCCTCTTATAAAAGTAGACTCTTACTAATCAATTTGCCATCCCTCGCTAATCATAGGACGATGCTTGGGGTAGTCTTTATTCATAATCATCTTAAGGGGGAAATTGATAGCCAGGCCCTTCTTGGCCGCTTGAATATCCATGTACCCCTTAGGATTACTAGAAACTATATTCCTCTATCCTTAGAGCATTGTAGTTCGAACTTTGCCCAACATGAACCATTTCGGGTACTATGTTCAAAATACAATGATCTTTATAACATTATTTCTAACTCGTCTCCTAACACTCTGAAAGTTTCGATACTAATCCATTTAGCACAAAACTAACTTTCCTCGTATCTTTACTAATCCACTCGGATCTATCCCCGTGTTCCGAGCCGTACGATAGACGGCAGCGCCCCTCGGTCGGTTGGGGGGAGGTGGGTTACACGTCAAGCAACGGGAGTCCCGCGAAAAAAAAAAAAAAAAAACAGACACAGTAAACAAGATCCTCAGGGAGAAAAAGGACGGGCTTGTTGATTCAGGCCATTTGTTCGAAACACTATTAGCCAGAAATAGAATGTTAATATCTGAAATCCAAAATTGTATGTTCACTATCACGCTTGCTAAAAATAATATCATCAATCCTACTGTTTTCAATCATAATGACCTAAAGGCTATTTTCGACGAACAGCTACGGAGGTCCCGATAGTTAGCCTTATGGATGTATCTAGATTAAGATTTTTCAAAATAATGTTCTTATCCACGTTATAGTCCAGTATCCTAGAGTTAAGCGTATTTGTAAAAAAGTTCTGCTCTGCCCTGTCGCACTCTACCATACTGTGCTACAAATAGAAGACAACAGCGTGGCGGAATGCGATGACGGAATCCTAGCAGTCTCCGATTGCGCTCCTACCAACTTGGCCACATTTTGCAAAAAGGCGTCTCACGACACCCGCGCCAGGCAGTTACATGCAGGCGGGGCGGCTACGTGCCGGACGCGGCCCAGCAATCTGGAACCCCTTACAATTGGGGACGATGGAGTAAATGTATTTGAACCTCAACTCCTCCGTGAATAAGAGCCGGGTATTGCGGCCTCCCCCTTAATTAACATTACGGGACACGATCACATATTGAGTCTGCCAATGTTACAGCGGATGAACAAGCAAAACTTGCGTTTAATGCAGGAGCTTAGAGATGACGTGTCGGCTGGAGGTTCCCCGAGGATTTGGTTCGCCGCAGGAGTCGCCGTCAGCCTCGCACTATGCGGCTTGGTCCTGCTCCAACACTGCAGGCGCAAACGAGAGGCAGCCCAGATACAAAGGTCCATCGACGAATTGGCTATCACCGAGGACGGCGTCCAATTTAAGGGGGGAGTAGTTAACAACCAACTCCCAGCTTAGGCTGAGCAGGTCAATTCTTATTCCCCTTGTTAATATTATATTATTATTATTATTACACTTTCCTCTCATGCATGGTCCACCCTAAACTGGGTCCACCTTGTGGGCCCTAAGCTGAGCCAGCACATTGTACCGTTCCGAGCCGTGGCTCCGTTTCGTTGGCTGACAGCGATCGTTTGACTTCTGCAAAATGTGAAGGTCAGCGTCTGTGCGGGCAGCCGGCTATGCATGAGCTTTTGTTAGTTCTTAAGTTTAGTTTTAATTTGGATTTGAAATAGAGAGCACTGGCTCGATCATAAAACTCCGGCCTCAGCCGTTACATTTATTCTATTTGTTGAATTTGGTTATTGTGCCTTAAGGGCCATAACAACGGGGATAAGTATCTCTCACCGTAAACTTCGGACGAAGGAAGGAGGTCGAAGCGACTACCCGACTCCTCGGTGGCTGCCATCCTGGAGGGTCACCAACACCTAACCAACCGGCTCTACCCCTGCCACGAGGCACCGCCAGCCGGCACTAATAGTTACGTAATTCGGACGAAAGAAGGAAGTCGAAGCGACTACCCGACTCTTCAGTGGCTGCCATGCTTGGTGGTCACCAACACCTAACCAACCGGCTCTACCCCTGCCACGAGGGCACCGCCAGCCGGCACGAATATTAAATAACTTGCAATTGAACCCGTCGATGGACGCATCAAGAAAATTTCGGAAGGATTTAAAGGAAGGATTCTCCATTACATGTATGTTAACGATGGACTTTATGAACTTTATGAGTGAAGCAGGATCGTTTTTGCTCACACATCTCAGAACATTATTAGAGAGTTATATATCGGTAAAAGTAAATTTCGAGTTATTTGCCGAATATATACTCTTTAAGAAAACTGAGTACATGCCTCTTATTTTTGTTTTTGTTTTCTATCTCTTACATTTCTTCTTGTATTATTGTAGTATTTAAGTCTATTTCTTATAAATTGAATAAGTAATCGAGAAAAAAAAAGTTTGTTTCATTTGGTTCATTGGTTTACGTTTTATGAGCGGTTGAACATGCATATTCTGAACATGGAATCACTTTTGCTCCCCACTGTATATATATATATATATATATATATATATATTTATATATTTATTTATAAATAAACATACTAAATAAAAATTAATTGTTTTATAGATTATTAACAAGGCAAAAGGGGTCTCAGAACAGATCACAATGGCTGTGTAATGTTTGCTTAAGTTTCTCTGGACCTGAGGATGCTGCTCTAAGACGTAAAACTGTGTGTAGCGGAAGAGTCTCCAGGCTGCCGGAATAACACAAGCGAACTCTGGAGTTTACCCAATACCGCAAGCAGCTTGGGGTTCCGTTCGTCGTGTACGCCGACTTTGAATGTGTACTAAACTCTCATATACCTATAGCTTATGCCTATTACATTAAGTGTGCCTTTGATTCTAAGCTAGATAAATTTGTAATAAAAACAGGTAGTAACGCAGGTTCAAATTTTGTAGACTCTCTTGTACAAGATTTATCAAAACTGAATGATGAGTGCTTTAAAAGGGTATCTTTCCATATGAATATTTAGATTCAGCTAGTCGACTTGAGGAAACTTCCCTACCATCAAGAGCAGCATTCTATAGTAACTTGACAGGAAAGGAATGCTCTCAAGATGATTATGAACACACACATAATGTCTGGTCACAATTTTCTTGTTCAAATGTAAAGGATTATCTAGCGTTGTATTTAAGAACTGAAGTTTTTCTATTGATTGATATATTTAAAAATTTTAGAAAAATATGTTTACAAATTTATTCAATACACCCACAGTTGCTCAGTTTTTTACTACACCAGGTCTATCTTGGGCAGCCATGTTAAAGACCACAAATATTCAACTAGAGTTATTAGTAGATATCGATATGCATAGATTTATTCAAAATAGCATTCGAGGCGGCTTAGTACAATGTTGCCATAGATATACAAAGGCAAATAACAAATACTTAACAGATTTTGATCCAACAAAGGAATCATCCTTTTTAATGTATTTGGATGCAAACAATTTATATGTTTGGGCAATGTCACAACCTCTTCCATATAAAGGGTTTGAATGGTTGTCCCCTAATGACTTTACAAATTTTGATATACATAACATATCTATTGATATTGAGTATGGATATTTTTTGGAAGTAGACCTAATTTACCCCTATCGCCTTCATGATACACTTAATGATCTTCCGGTTTGTCCGTCAAATAGTTTTGCATCTAAAGAGGATAAAGTAAAAAAATTAATTGTTGACCTCGGGAACAAAAAAAAAATATAAAATCCATTATAGAAATTTGCAGCTATGCATACAAAATGGATTAATATTAAAAAAGATTCATAGAGGGGTTCGCTTTTTCCAAAAACCTTGGCTAAATACTTATATTGACTTAAATACTTTACATAGACAGAATGCCAAGAATAAATTTGAAAAAGATTTTTTTAAATTAATGAACCACTCGGTCTGTGGGAAAACTATGGAAAATCCTGAAAAACGTGTAGAGGTTAAATTGGTAACTACATGGGAGTCTACAGATGTTCATAAACTCGGTTGAAAAAACATTGTGCTAAAAATTTAATTTCAAAATTAAATTTTCATAGTGCAACTAAAATAAATGACGAGTTCTATACCATCCAAATGAAAAAACTTTCTGTGATATTTGATAAGCCAATGTATTTGGGTTTTGCTGTATTGGACTTATCAAAGTGGAAAATGTATGATTTTCATTACCAATACATGAAACCCAAATTTCAAGAAAATTTGATTTTAAATTACATGGATACAGACTCATTTATCTATACTATAAAAACTGATGATTCTTATAAGGATATTCGTGGTGATATTGAATCAAAGTTTGATACATCCGATTATTCAGATAGAAGAACCGATTTATTTAATTTAAAAAAAGTTAGTTAGGTTAGTATATTTTAAATATGAGATGAATGAAAAACCAATGAGTGAATTTATAGGTCTTAATACAAAGCTTAAAGTTATAAAATAGATGAAGTTGAAAACTCTGATAATAAAGCAAAAGATGTGAGTTCCAGAAATTTAACTATGGATCAGTATAAAAATGTATTACTCACTGGAACTACACTATATGGTAGTAGGTCAATGCTTAGATCAAGGGCACACAAAATATCAACAAATGGGGTATATAAGAATGTGCTTTGTGCTAATGATGGTAAAAGAAAACGAAAACATAATGAAACAGAGTTTGCAAAATTAAATTACGCTGATCTTGGACTCTATCAATAAAACATAAAAGGACATTGTGGATAGTATCAATTTCTTAGAACTTGAAAATATATTTTTAAGAGATATAATAAATGGGAGAAATACAGATGTCAATACGTTAAATGAACTTAGAGATAAACAAGTAAACATAGAACAAGAATTATTTTATAAGTCAATTGAATTGGAAATGTTTTATTTTGATCGAGATTGTGGTAAATATAAGTAAAACAAAAATAAATTGTAAGAATCATATAATATTTTATTCAAATTGTTAGTATACACATTATAAAATTGTACATTTATACATACGAGGTGTGTTCAAAAAGTAAGGTGACTCTTCAAATTTCGCGAATTTCAAATTTTTCGATTATCGAAACCTTTTAGAAGTTATACGAGGTGTGTTCAAAAAGTAAGGTGACTTTTCAAATTTCAAATTTTTCAAATTTTTCGATTATCTTCAGTTTTGGGAACAAGAAAAAGTCACATGGGGCCAAATCCGGTGAATATGGTGGCTGAGGCATTATTGTGGTGTTGTTTTTGGCCAAAAATCCAAATCCTTTGATCCATATTTTTCGATAGCAAAAATCGCCGAGCTCGCAAAACAACTTGTAACTTTACGCCTCTCACAACCAAACAAAAGAGGATGTTCCATTGAAACTTGGTACAGTTGTTAGGGAAGAGTGTACCAATATAACAAAACAAAAAAATCGATAATCGAAAAATTTGAAATTCGCGAAATTTGAAGAGTCACCTTACTTTTTGAACACACCTCGTATGTAAATATATTTATTAAATTTAATTATATGTTATAATAAGAAAAAACAAAAAAAAAATAAATAATAATAATAAAACAAAAATAAAAATTAAATATTACATTGTCTTTTAATTTGGCATTTGTACTATAAAATTTCAAATTATTTACCCAGCTGGCTTCGTCCATTGGAAAGCCAAGCCATTTTACCAAAACTTTATCACCTCTTCGCTTTAAAATTTTCTCAACTAGAAATGTGTTCGGGATGAATTCTTTTTGAGTTCTTCTTTATAAAACCCACCCTGAATCGGACTACCTTTATAATCTTCAAGTAAGTATGTTTTGGGGAATGTGTTGTTGACTTTTCTAATTTTAAAGATTTCTGTTGTATAATTCGGTGTATACCCTTTTCAAACACGATACTTGCTGATACGAACGTGATCGCCATATCGTAGTTTACTCTCAACATATATCTTTATATGATTATATGAGTTTTGTAATATTTGTTTTTCATTAGTTGTGTTAACACTGATTGGGCTCATTTTTATGGTTCTATGTACCCTATTATTGTAATTAAATATCAAATTTTTGTAAATATCTATCCACTTATATTTCCCATTGAAACTAAACTCACGCCACATTGACTCTTTGAGTGTTCAATTAAAACGCTCGACAATTGATGACTTAAGAGTGCTGAACGTCGAATAATGATTTATTTCATAACGTTTCATTAATTGTTTAAATTTTGTATTAAAAAACTCTTTTCCATCATCTGTTTCTAAATTTTTTGGTGTTCCATGACCTGATTTTAAGATTTTCTCCATTGCTTGGGAAACATCATTGCCATTTTTTGATTGTAGTGCTTCACCCCAAGCAAATTTAGAAAACGTATCAATTACATTTAATAAGTAACGATAACCCTTGTTAGATGTTGAATAGCCCCCCATTTTGACCAAATCTGCTTGCCACAGATCGTTTATTCCCTTCGCAATGACTCGTCTTCGTTGAAAATGTTTGCGAGACTGTCCGTGCAACTCATTTACATTTGCTCGTTTAATTATATTCTTCGAATTGGTGTATAGGCTACACCTTCTATTTCAATTGTCTTCTTTGGTATCGCTGTCGGTTTTCTTACACACTTAAAAATATAGTCCTCAATAACTTTTATCTTTTTAAGAACTTTCTCAAATATTTGATCAGTACTATCTGCTCTCTTGTTATAGACCTCTATTTTATTTTCAAGATTTAAAATTTTTGTAAGTCGACGATTAATACTTTGACTTACAAGTTTTCTTAGGTCTTCCCCCAACTTTCTGACACACCCATATGTATATTGTTTTGTGGTCAAGTCATAAACATCTAAGGGCTTAATAGTGTTTTTAACTCTTTTATTTTGAGCGTTTAGATTACCATCAGTATCAATTAAAAAAGTTTCACTTAATATATTACCTCTTTTTAAATGATCTGATCGCTCCCTATCATTAGAAAAATGTCCAAGCTTGTCAACAGACAAGATGAAACTTTTGCTTTACATATCATAAACGTCTTCCAGCCGAACCCTGCCACTGGTTCATTTGGACCACCACAAATAGAATCTGAATCTATTTCCTTGCCACCATTGTTTCAGCCGAAGGAAATCGCGAAAGTCATTGGGGAACTGAAACAGAAAAAGGCCCCTGGCGGTGACCAAATAACCCCAAAAATGATAACCGAACTTCCTAACTCTGCCGTTGAGGTTATTTGTAAGCTCTTCAATGGGATCATGTCACTCGGCTACTACCCAAAAAAATGAAAAAAATCTATTGTCATTATGATACCGAAGCCCGGAAAAGACCGTACAATTTCGTCATCCTACTGACCAATCAGTCTATTATCGCGTTTGTCTAAGTTGTTCGAAAAATATCTTCTAACCCGCATAATACCATATCTAGAAGCACACAATGTTATCCCTGCCCATCAATTTGGCTTCCGTCAAAACCATGGAACAATCGAACAAGTAAACAGAATAACATCAGAAATTCGCACAGCCTTTCAGCATCGGGAATACTGCAGCGCAATATTCCTCGACGTATGTCAAGCCTTTGATAGAGTATGGCTAGATGGTCTCATGCACAAAATCAAAACACACTTGCCTGGATACACTCATAAGCTTCTTGAGTCGTATTTATATAACCAGAACCTTCGCAGTAAGGTGCAACACAGCAACATCCGGAGACTACATTATCAAAGCTGGAGTCCCGCAAGGAAGCGCGATAGGGCCTACTCTGTTCCTCATATACACATCGGATATTCCCACAAATGAGCAGCTAACAACATCTACGTTCGCTGACGACACCGTAATTCTAAGTCGCTCGGGGTGCCCAGGCAGAGCCACCACACAGCTACCAAATCACCTGCTCGTAGTAGAGAGATGGCTATCTGATTGGCGGATTAAAATAAATGAACAAAAATGTAAACACATAACGTTTACCCTCAACAGACAAACTTGCCCTCCACTATCATTAAATAGCACGCAGATTCCCCAAGTTAATGATGTATCGTACCTCGGCGTCCACCTTGATAGACGACTAACCTGGAGAAGACACATCCAATGCAAAAAAGAACACCTAAAACTGAAAGCCAACAGCCTCCACTGGATTCGTAATGCCCGTTCACCCCTGCGTCTGGAATACAAGGTCTTGCTCTACAACTCTACCCTCAAGCCCATCTGGACATATGGCTCCCAGCTATGGGGGAACGCCAGCAGAACGAATATAGACATTATACATCGCGTCCAGTCAAAAACCCTCCGAATTATCACTGGGGCACCATGGTATATTCGCAATCTTAACATACACAGGGACCTCGGCATTCTTACCGTAAAAGATGAAATAGACAAACAAAAAGCGTCCTACAATGAAAAACTCTCTATGCACCCCAATCTCCTCGCAAGAAGCCTGGTTCCCAGCCGATCCCGTCTACAAAGCAACGACCTGCACAGCCAGCAATAACTTTCGGGCCCCCTATAGCATAATATCAGTCATATGACAGTTAGTTAGAGTAATTAGGTTTAAGATTTGATACACTTATTGTTAGTCTCCATAGGGAGAAGATTCAATAAAATAAATAGCAAAAAAAAAAAAAAATATATATATATATTGAACAATAATTCCCTCCTCTCGCAGTTCCTCTACTATTGAAAAAATCTCATTAATGTGATTGTTGTTACCCGCTGTTTTTGACGCCACTAAAATTTGTAACCGTTCGACTAGTTCATTCACATCATTCCAATAAATATAATTTGGTTTTGATTCCTCCAGAGTCATATAACAGAAACCAGTTTTCGTACAAAGTGGAGTGGATGTTGTAGGATTTTCATTATCATTTATTATTTTTTTAATAATTTTAGTATATTTAAATGTGCGGGAACCTTTAATTCGATTATTCACGTTATAACCTAATCTGTGAACATTTGTTTCCAATATAATATTTTTATATGTTTTCAAATCATGATCATTATACTTTTGGGGGTGTTTATGAAATATAAGAGAGTACAGACCAGGAGTTAGCTCGCAACTCATTCCACTAGACAAATTAATCTTATTATCATTAATTTTTGGTTCACTATTTCCTAATGTTAATGTTTTTTTAGGTCCGTAAGCCTTGTCCAATATATTTTCCCGACTCAAATGACTGATATTAAAATCATAATTTTTATTATCTATCTCGTCTTTTATATTTATATCTTCCCTCATTTCATTTTCTTTTGTAGGCATTGATATAGCTTCCGGCTCACTCCCTTTGTCCACATCATCATTATATGTTTCGCCTGTCTTTCCTTTTTCAAAAACATTTGTTTGTGAAAAAAAATCATTATACGAATCGTTATCATTCATAGATCGGTATTGAGATAAGTTTCGTTTTGTCTGATGTTGTCTCCCATCGGTGGTATAGTGCAGATCATTGTCATCTGTCATATCATTCTCATAATTTTCATTTTCATATAATTCACGTTTAACCTTGGCTCCTACATTTGTTTTTAATGTTTGCTTTTTATTTTCGTTAACAAGTTCATGTAAAGGTTCTGTAATAGGTTTAAATGTTTCCTCCAACTCTATAACACTTTGATTCTTTACATGTTTTAGGTCATCAAACTTTCTCTTCAAAGCAGATCTCGCTTTTGTTAACTGAGCTAATACATTCATTAGCGAAACCTGCATAAATTTAGACAAATTTTAAAATTTATATAATCTTTATGTAATCACTCTTCAGTTACTTGATCTATACTGTTTACTGTAAACTATAACTTCTAATATTTCTGTCCACCCATCCATCCCATGAAATAAAAAATGTATTGTTTATGTATATTTTAAAATTATATTTATTCGACGTATTATAAAATATTGGTTTTTATTATTTATTTATTTTTTTATATTTTATTTACTTATTTCTAAATATAAATTATCATTCTTTTTATGAATATTACATTTGCCATCAACCATTTCCTCAATAAATTCCTCCCGAAGATATGTATACCTTTCCGGGGTGTATAGGAAGTAATCCTCCAACTCCAGAACAAGGGATTTTCCAATCTTCGTCGTTTTACACTCAGCCTTAAAGATGGGGAACTTTACATTTTCAGGCATCCTTGCCTAAAGTCGAAACTGGGACTGTGGGTTTTGAAGTATGCAGCTCCGATTTTTATACCATCCAGAAGTCACACATACAAACGTAAATACGACACATTTGTTTCACCCTCCCTCCACGTGT
This sequence comes from Drosophila eugracilis, assembly GCF_018153835.1. NCBI lineage: Eukaryota > Metazoa > Arthropoda > Insecta > Diptera > Drosophilidae > Drosophila > Drosophila eugracilis. The sequence goes on from NW_024573250.1 coordinate 31,699, forward strand.
AAGCCAATCAAAACGATGGGTTATTGACTCACTCCATTGACAAAGGAAAGTAGAAATGAAAGACATAAATGACCACAGTTGTATGTATCAAAATGTTGAACTCTCTCGTAGTTGTATTGTATTTGTTTTTCCAAATACTTGACAACTTCTATAGGTGGTTGTAGGTTTCCGAAACTATCAAAATAATGATATTATTTTTGTTTTTGTTATATGCGACCCAATGTGTACCGTTTGATTGTGAATCATCTACGTTTACTATACCACATTTTCGAATTCTTGGAGAGCGTGGAAGTAAATCCCTCATATGTACTCCTCGAAAATTTGGTATATATTTTTGAGCAAAAGTTTAAATGTCTATATTTGAAAGTGGTCTATTGGGTTGCTGACATATTAGTTTTTTCGCTTCTTAATACCATATCCCTTACTATATGGTTTTAGGTAGAATCCATAACCTGTTCTATAGGGTTTGAGATATAACTCTTCTCCTACAGCATACTTTAAATTTTTCTATTATGTCGTTTCTTCTCCTCCATATCCTCTTTCGCCATTTTAGCATTGTTTATTGTTTTTGCAATTGCGGCACTTCCACTAGCCAAACTACCGAGGGCACTTAGGGCAGTCAAAATAGGTACGATTGGTAAAAAACCACCAGTTTTGGGTACATTAATTATTCTCGGTACTTTCACGTTTTTCTTTGAACGCATTGTCGATTGAACTGATTTTCGTGCAATTTTAATTGCACTTATAATGTCCAATGGCTTTTGTTTTTTAATGTTCTAGTAGCAGCGTTAATAACAGTCGACAGATTCGTCATCTTTACTTTTTTCCTCGTCGTCTTCCCTTTACATTTCTTTTTTGTTTTTGATATCCCCATTCCAAATTTTTTCTTTGCTTTCATAATGTTGGTCACCAAATATGCTGCTGCTTTTTCACCAAGAGTACTGTCTGGTGCTTTTACACGTGACCAAGCTTTGTCAATTAATATAGAGTCTGCAATGTGACGTTCATGTAAATCCTTTTTATGGGAATATGCTATATCATGTTCTTTACAAGCCTCATCCAGTTTATTTATTCCTTGATCACCTCGTTTCAAACGTTTTTCTAACTGTGTACCCGGCCCACAAAATTTATATCCTGGTAAATGGGCTTCAAACGGTAATGTATTAATTAAGTTGTTGACAAGACCACGACCTCGTTTACAATTAAAAACATTAATGAATCGATTATAAAAACGCTTCCCCATTATATTGATGTTTAATCATCAAATACTTCTCATCGAATGAGGTACATAAGCATTAAGAATACGTTTAATAAGTCAAAAACAAAAAATTATCGTTAGAAATATCAACGATGAAAACGAGAAAAAACAACCCGCACGACATAGTTACATAATACAATAATAACTCTTATTGTTGGACCTTCAAATTGTGGTAAAACTCACATTATGCTCAGTTTGATAGAGAGTCCAAACGGATTGAAATGTGAAAATATTTACGTGTTTTCTAAGAGTTTATATCAACCTAAATATGAGTACTTGGAAAAATTAATAAAACCTATTAAAGGAATGGGATATCATACTTTCTCTCATAACGATGGTGTTTTAGACCCCAGTGAAGCAAAAAATAATTCTATTATGATATTTGATGATGTATCTTGTGAAAAACAAGACAACATAAGATCTTATTTTTGTATGGGTCGTCATAAGAATATTGATTTCTTTTATTTATGTCAAACATATACCCATATACCTAAACACTTGATTCGTGACAATGCAAACTTTATAATAATATTTAAACAAGATGATTTCAATATGCGACATATAACTAGAGATCATATTAATACAGATATCGGGTACGACACATTCGTGGAAATTTGTAAAAAATGTTGGGAGGATAAATTTGGATTCTTGCTTATAAGGAAAGATATCGATATGGATAATGGAAGATATAGTAAAGGTTTTGATCAGTTTATTTTGATTTAAAAAGTTATTCGATTTGGTATAGACTAAAACACAAACATTTCCACAGTTTAACAACAGATTTCATTATGTCTAGATCAGTGACCTTGTCCTTGAATGGAAATAGTTCTGTTATAAATACAAACTATTTTCCACCAATCGAATTGGATGGACGTTTTGAGTGTGCATTAATTGATTTTAATATGTACAATTCAATCTTAAATATAGATAAAAAACAATCTCTTCCATATTGGAACTAATGTAATCACCATTCCTACTGGATCCTATGAACTAAATGATATAACTGATTATATTTATAAAAAACTTCAAGATTATGGTATTGAAAAATCTTTTAAAATTAAAAGCAATAACAATACTCTTGAAGTGGTAATAACCAGTACTCGGGAGCCGGTTTACTTTAATAAGGAAAGATCAATTGGCCATCTTTTTGGTTTTGATAAAAGTGTTTTAGAGCCTCACCCAACAAAAACATATCTATCGGATCAGACTGTCAATATTTTAAAATTTAATACTATTCGTTTGGAATGTAACATAATTAGTGGTTCATATGTTGATAATACAGCTAATCATATGTTACATGAATTCGGTATTAATGTTCCTCCTGGCTATAAAATGAATGTGACACCACATAATCTTATTTACTTGCCAATCAACTGTGATGAAATAAGCACACTCTCCAAACGCATCGTTGATCAAAACGGAGATTTGGTAAATTTACGTGGTGCAAACGTTTCGATTCGGTTGCATATTCGCATGATAGAATGATTATTTATAATAAAAGACCTGGTTCATATACTCAACCAAGCATTACTAATTGTAAAGCGATAGAAAGAGGATCTACTCAAAAAAGAAGTTCACTTACTTTAAAAAATAAATTTTTTTTAAAGTCTCTAGGCTTCAAAGTTAAAAATTATTAAAAATGTACTGGAAGAAAAAAATGAACGAAATTTTAAATGTTCGAGAAAAAGTTTACTCGGATGAGAGTATTTCGAAAAAAGAGTTTCATACCTATTCGTCGTATAATCAAACATTTAAACCAAAATATGAAATTCGAATTACTATCCAAAATCAAGACTTATATGTGCTCCCTCATGAAAGTTACCTCAACTTTCAAGGAATTATTAGACAAGATACAACAGTCGGTCCTACAACTGATAATGTTAAAACTTTTTTTAAAAATAATTGTATGGCTTACTTCTTGGATGAAATCAAGTACGAAATAAATGGATGCGAGATTGATAGAACTCTTAAAAAATTTTCATCACTTGATAACCTTCAAAGACAAAATCTATCAAATTCTTCCTTACTTTAACTTTTCTGTCCCATTAAAAAATTTATAGGGGTTTGCTGAAGATTATAAAAAGGTTTTGTTGAATTGTAAACATAAACTTGTGCTAATGCTAACCAAAAACCTAGAGATGTCTTTGAAAAAAATAGATTGGAACAAACATTTAAATTAGAAATGACCAATATAAGTTGGAAAATTCCTCATGTGACACCTAGTGACATTGCAAAAATTAAGATGTATGATATTATTAAAAGTGGTGTAAGCCTACCTATTGCATTTCGTAGTTCGTTAACCCGAAATCAGGACAAGGAACACACCACTGTTGGAATGTTTACTTTCAGCCAATCGGGAGAGACCTAGGTTTGCAATAACTGGATTTACACTGAACGGAAAACTGGTCACAAATAATTTATCAAACTTGAAGGTTCATTTAAATTCTGAGTCATACCCATATGATAATTTAAATGTCGACTTCAATAAGAATCAGTTTGCTCACCTATATGAAATGTATTCAAGATTTCAATCTAGTTACTACAATCGTGAGCCACAACCATTTTTAACACCATCGGAATTTAAAATGAAAGCTCCAATTATCGTAATTGATCTATCATATCAAAATGAAACAGTAAGATCTGGTCCTATTGACGTGAGAATTTCAACTGAACTGAAGACACCAAGTGACGAAAATACCCAAGCTTATTGCCTACTCATACACGTTCGATTAGTCGAATATAATCCATTAAACGGATTAGTACAACGAGTTGTTTGATATTATTTAAAAATGATTAAAGATATTATATCAATTGATATTCAAGGTTTCTTTTACAATAACAATAAATTTATTCTTAAAGAAATTGGAATAGTAGTTGAAAAGGAACCAAACTTGAATAATAGTTTTATTATAGAACCACCATATGATTTCAATTTATTAAATATAAAATCTCAAACCACTGCAAACTGGTTAACAAAAAAGCATCATAAAATTTGTTGTAACGATGGAGGTGAAAGTTTTGCGCGAACGCGACGATATCTTAAGGCAATAACTATTGGAAAACAAATTATCTGTAAGGGGATGGAAAAGAAACGTTTTCTACAATCGTTTTTTGGAAACCACCATTTGATTAATGTCGAGGACATACATTGCCCGTCATTAAACCGGTTTAAAGGAAACAGATTTCCCTGTAAAAATCATGTCAAAGGTGGTGTTTGTGCTTTAAACAATGCATACAACATTCTAAATTTTTTTAAAAGTAGATCAAAATAAATGAAACATACTCGTATCTATTTGCATTCAATTCATTTTGAAGTTGAGACCACTTGTGACAAGACCTGTTTCACAAAAAAATATTTCAATAAATAATAAAATTTCTTAAGGAAATTGATCATTTTTTTCAACAATTCAATGGGAAGATATTTGAAAATTATTTCCAATACCTTCTTAAAACCAAAATGAATCAAGGTGCTAAACCAATGAAATATGGTGAACACTTTACATTCTGAAACACCGATTCGAGGTTGGAAACATGCGCATGCCTCTTTTACGTAAATCGAAGGAATAGAGCTAGAAAAATAATTTCATTGTATCAATAATTAATAAATAAATGTATTATGTCAAACAAAACAAAAAAAAAAAAAAAAAAAAACTTGTTTTTTTTACTTTTTATGAATAAGGGAAGGGAAATACATATATATAGACTCACTTGCACACGTACACATATACACTCATCTATTATGATGTACACTGCCCCCCGAACTCAACCGCATTTAGCGCGTGCGCAACGGGTGCCGTAACATGCTCTTACAAGATGTTTACAAATCAGATTCATGCGTGTGAAGTGACCCTTTATTAGGAGTGAAATTACTTAGCGCTGTGAAACAATGACTACACACACAAAACCACAACCTCTTGTATCCTTTATATCTATGTGTTGGAATAGAGAGAGAAATACTAAAACACACATTTTATTACGGTGCGAGCATGGATCTTCATCATCGGTTCCACATGTCAGGTTTCCACACACATCTGGGGTTCTTACTCAACCATACACACGTAGACATATATAGAAATCGGCAGTGTGTTTTGAGAAAATTCAACCCTTTAAGACGTTCCCAATCCTCCTGATTATTGTCAGGAATTCATTTCAATAGTCCCAAATAACGGATAGGGGGTCGTTACATTTTATTACTTCTTTGAACACGTGCACTGATTTTAAAAACTAAAATTTATGGGTTTATGGTTTCTGTGCCAGAATCCATACTGACTAAAAGGGTGGTGAGGGGGAATCCTTATCACAGGAGACGACGGATAATGGGTTTCGGGGTGGGGGAAACCATGTTTTTATCACTAATGTGACAGCTTAATAGCCCATAAATCTGTGCCAGAACTAGCGTTCTTAACCTACTTATGCTCTTCGGATCTGGTATGAAGTAGTACTACTACTACTATAGTAGCTTCAAATAATCAAAGTATTTGATAGCCCAACCAGAATCCTTTTCCTGGAACTCACTGCTGGATGTCAATAGAGATTCCATTGCTGCATTTAGGTCGTAAGTAATATTTTCAACCTGATATACTGATCTATCTATACACCGTTGCAAAGTGTTTCGTGGTTTCAACGGTTTCTCCATCATCTATTTGTTTCATATAAATCCCGTATACTCTTAACGAGAATTTAATAGCTCTATATTCCAACATACAACCCTCAATTATTGTAAGTAAATTTGATTGACAAATAAAAATCATTCAAGACAACTACACTTTCGTTTGAGCATTTAATACGGTACGTTTTTACAGGAAATTTAGAATTAGGTACAATATGCGAAATATCTTTATAATTTTCATCTTCTATGAGCGAAGCCTTTTTATGATTATCGCTTAAAATATGCTGACGCTCCCTTGACTCCAGATAAGTGATACGACAAATATCGCATAAAATTTCCCTTTTTTGCTCTTCTTTATTGTTCGAAATTTTAAACTTTTTAGTGGAAGTAATTGATTTCTTACCCTCATCCATTCTCACCCGCTTGAGGGCATTTGCTGATGTTGAGGGAATATCATCTCGAACAATAGATGTTTTTTTCTGCATTCCTTTTTGGGGTCTTTCATTAAAATGCTTATATATATTTATATATACTCGTATAATATTATTAATAAATATTGTTTATGATTTTTTAAAAACCGTCGAAAATGTTGAAAAACAATCACAATAAAGCATACGACAACCAAGACTTTAGATGTAGTTCTGAGGCATTTGAGTAACTGATTCTGAGCAATTTAAGTGGTGTTATTTATATAGTCTCTAGACTATGTTCACCTAATGTTATCTATAGGGATTGCATACAGGTATGTTTTACTCATAGAACCAATCGTATTGGTTTCGAATATACATAGGAGCCCTGGTTGCCAGGCATATGGTATTAGAAGGATAAGGAAGACAAGGATGGCGAACAAATTAACGGTTGACGAAAATTAGGCCTGAGAGTTCAGTGAAAGTAAATATCGGTGTGTGGGAAAGAATGATCAGGAAAATGACAAGTGCAATAAATATTACATTTAATAGTTTCTACGGGCAGCGGGATAGTTTGTGTACAATCTCCGTGCAACAGAGATTTTCCCTTTCTATGTTCACTTGATAAGAACGATGCCCGATGGTTCCGCGAATGTAAATACAGGTGGGTGGGAAATAATGGTCGGAACACCGTCAATTGCAATAAATATTTTATTTTATGACTTATAAGGAATCAGAATCGGTCATGCACAAGTTTTATGAAATAAACATTTTCCCTTTATATACTTACTAGTAATCACATTAAAGTCAGCATTTAACCATTTAACGTGCACCAATTTAAAATTTCTGAAGCCTTAATCTGAGAGTAGCTATAATATAGGCCATAGGCTGATTTAGCTGAATTTGTTTTAAAATTTGAAATACTTATATGCAAGTTATATGACACATTATTTAGGGGCTCTTACCCAATTTATAAACAACTTTGAGCCGAGAGCCAATTTCCAAATAACTCTGACAAACCCGAGATAAATCCGTGGTCAGGTATTTCTGTAAACCAGGCCTCCGAATCATTCCCACCCATATCAATTTCACGCAGCCCAAATCAAACGGATTCTGTAAACATCCAGTCCGCTAATGTAAACAAAAGATCCCCAAAGCAAGCCCCGAGTCCGCTAACGTAATCAAAAAGATCCCCAAAGCCGTCCCTAAACTCCGCTAATGTAAGCACCAATTGCCGGCCAAGATTGGACTTCAAATTTAATTGGTAAATTGCATCATCCTATTTTCCGACTCTCTTGAGCCATTCTCTTTATCAATTTATGGGGATAAATTCTCTTAAGCCGAGGTTTGATTATTAATCATTGAACTAGAGATCAGAGTCCGTTTTTGAGATCCGAATCGAGCAGTAGGGCTAATCGACTAAAAGTAAACGAGCAGTGAATAGACTAAGTTCAACCTATTGAAAAATTGTAATAGTGATTAAGTGATTAGAAAAATAAAACTACATTTTTTTAATTAAATCACGAAAGAGAAACTTAATTTGCACGGATACTTGGTATGTATTTGTGCTCATGAGTCAGGTATTCTATAAGATCCTCCCTCCATTGGTTTTCTGAAAGACCCGACCCTTTGCTATCCCTTGGGTGAGTGCACTTAGGAACTCAACTTGGGGATAAATTACAAACGTAGCGATCTTGAAGATTTTTGTGACATACACAAAGACCAAAAAGGGTTTCTTATCCATGACATAAACTAAACATAATTGAAAGCAGGATTTTATTTAGCCGAGACACTGGCTGGGCGCTCGACTAATTCGCCAACAGCCATTTCCCGCCGAGTCCCGTTTCGCCGGTAGCCCGAGTTGCTCACTACTACCCTAAAAAGCCAAAAATTTCGGTTTTAGAAAAAAAAGCAAGCCCTGTCAAATGCTACTGACAAGCAATCCTACATCGTGTTTATCATGTCGTGTTTTATCAGTGATAAATTGATTCTGTTGTTTTCTGAATCTGCATTTAAACATTTTATGGCCCAATTTTCCACAACACTCGATCGATGATTGTTTTTGCCGTTTAGAATAAGTTTCAGGCTGCTGCTCCATAGCGCCGCTTTTCCTTTTTATAAAAGTGAACGCTTTTAGTTCGGACTGTAAATTTCCCCTGGTTCGAACATATGATGTAAAACTTAAACGCTGTTATCGGTTATCGAAGCTTGCAAGGAACGCAAGAGTCACAGACACAGCAATTTCTTCGTTTTCCATTTGGCGCCATTTCGTTGTTAGTTCGATAACCATGCGACTTGCATGAACGGCGAAACTCTCGCCATCATATGGTCGATTTGATAGCATATTAAGAAACATAGCGGCTGGTGTTTCTATAGTAGAGAAGCGTTGTATAAACAATTCTTTAAACACAGGCCAGGTAATTTCTTCGTATCACACTTGCGAAAGCCATTGCGAAGCGCTTCCTTCCAAAGCTGAACTCAAAGCCATAACCAACGCACTGATTCTGAATATGTTTTCTTGTAAAATTATTTCAACAGTTGTACACCACGATGATGCGTTAGCGCTGGTTTATCTGGGATGAACTTTGGTATTTGCACAGATTTGTTCTGCCCTGTATCAGGTACAGTTGTTTCGATGGCTCTCACAAGTTCAATTAAATTTTTATTGTGCAATTCTATCATGGCACGCCATGGTCCATCTAAAGTTGAAGGAAGATGGTGGTCAGGAGGCCGTGGACGACACCAGGGAAGAGCCCTGAGTGCCGTAGCACGCAGGAAAATTTTGGGCGGTTCTTTTTTCTTTAAAATAGTAAAGTCCGATCGAAGAGGGCAAGAAACCGGGAAAACGGCAGCCCGCAGCAAAAAAGGAGATGCATAAGGAAGCAAGCGAAGTCAGCCAAAGAGAAAAAAGGGGAAACATGCAATGACAGAGAGCACCAGCAATCCCCAAAAACCTGTAAAGAAGCCAGAAGAGTGGAAACAGGTGAAAAAGAAGGCAAGGAAGCCCAAGGTGCGACCGCCACGGAACGATGCGATAGTCATTGCTACCTCCACGGGTGGGACCTATGCAGATATCCTGAAAACGGTTAAGACAGAGCCTCAGCTGAAGGAGCTAGACAAGCCGTACAGGCTGGCAGGCGCACAGCTAAACGGGAACTTCTAATCCTCCTAAACAAGGTCTCCGACCCTAAAACCGCCGAGATCCAGACTGCCAGAATGCGCGGTGGTAGTATTAAGGGCGGCGTACGGAGGCATCCAAACCGCCACACTAAGAGTAATGCCAGCTCCTAGAGAAGGGCAAAATCAGGCTTGGATGGACTTGGTGCAGAGTCCGCCCAAAGATAACATCCAAAAGGTGTTTTAAGTGTATGGAGTTTAACCACATAGCAGAAAACTGCAGGAACCAGGAGTACTGCTCAAAATGCTGCTACAATTGCGGCTCAAAAGAAGCACCAAGCAAAGGCCAAGGAGTCGGGATCACCCCGGACAAATGCGAGGGGGAAATCGCCATGGGAGGTTAGCGACATCTACATGGGTAGTGACCAGCAGCAATCATTTCCAAAGATAAAGTCTACGAATATCCCGCCATGAGTTCCAACGGCCGTGTCAGGGTACAAAATATATACGCTAGACGTGGAGATGGTACAGATGTTGTTCAATGACCTCTCTACAAGCGGCTCGACTGAAGGCTAGCCTGCGACGCATCTATGCAGAAAAAGAGGAAAACCCATCAAGAAGAAGACCTACATACTGGTGAAATCAAGACATTGCGGGAGTCGGGAAAGAACGCCACAAGGCAAGACGCGCTTATCAACGCTCAAAAGGAAGGCCCGAATGGAATATTACAGATATATTACAAGGAAAGAAGACGAGCCCTGGAAAAAACAATAAAAGAGAGCAAGCGCAGGTGCTTTAACAAGATATGCGAGGAAATAGACTCCAACCCATGGGGCTTCGCGTATAAACTCGCCACCGCCGATATGCCCAGCCAGCCTACAAAGGATAGTAGACACACTACTCCCTGTGCACGAGAGCACGGCGCGAATGTCACTGACCGTGATCATGGCAATATAAAGCCCACAAGGGCCGAAGAAATCCTCGGAGTATTTGAGAAAATACTGGATGACAAGGCACCGGGACCAGATGGAATCCCAAATAAGGTCCTCAAAATTGCAATTAGGGCAAATACAAAAGAGTACGTTGATATGTATAACGCTTGCCTAACAGAAGGTGTGTTCCCTAGACGCTGGAAAACACAGCGGTTGGTACTCATACCAAAGGGGGGAAGCCGGTGGAGGAACCATCTTCGTATAGGCCACTCTGTATGCTGGATACGGTGGGAAAAGTTATTCAAAGAATAATCAACTCCCGGCTAGAGGGTGGCCTTGTCAAAACTAAAGGCCTGTCTGAAATGAAGTATGGCTTTAGTAAGGGGCTATCCGACCATCGATGCCGTCGGTAAACTGTGTGAAATTGCAGATAAAGCCATTGAGGGGAAAAGGTGGTTGTACGGCACTAAGCAGTATTGCATATGTTGATGTTGAATGTTAAAAACGCATATAACTACGCTAGCTGGCACCACGCACTAAATGCACTGAGCAACCTTAACGTCCCAGCGTATATACAGCGAGTAATAGCGAGCTACTTCGAAGACCGCCTACTCCTGTACGAAACTGAATCCGGGCAGGCGACTCACATGGTTACCGGTGGATTTCCCCAAGGATCAGTCCTGGACTCTCTGCTGTGGAACGTCATGTATGACGAGATTCTTAGGATCATGATGCCGGAAGGGGCACGAGCAACGGCCAGAACTCTCCGTGACGCGAAGGAAATCTGCAACGATGCTGGGAGATGAGTGCATGGCTCGGCGATAAAGGTCTTGTCCTAGCAGCGCACAAGACCGAAGCAGTCCTAATAAGTAGCAGGCAGAAAGTGCAGACGGCTATTATACGAATCGGAGAAGCCACAATTAAATCCCGCCCTAGTCTAAAATACCTAGGTGTCATGATCGACCACCGGCTTTCTTTTAAAGAACATACGCCAGTGGCAAGGCAGGTAGAACTTCGGCCGCGATTTCGCGAGTCATGACGAACACTTGGGGCCCGAGACAACCAGGACGTAGATAACTGGTTAGCGGTTAACATCAACGCTGATGTACGCTGCTCCACTATGGGCCCGAGCCACAAAAAATTAAAGCTAAGGGCAGGAGGGCGACAATAGTAATATCGGGAATCATACCGATCAACCTGTTAGCAGTGGAAGCTGCTAATATCCGCGCAGGTAGCACAGGGGTCGCAACCGCTGAATCCCTACGCAAAAGGTGCAGGAAACTCACCTAGAACTGCAGAGATGGCTGGGACGTAAGCATGGACATGTGGACTTTTACCTAACGCAACTACTGTCAGGACATGGATGCTTTAAATACTATCTGAATAGGTTTAAGCATGAACGTTATCCGCACTGCCCTCTCTGCGAGTCGGATGACGAAGACGCAGAGCATGTGTTTTTTGTCTATCCGAGATTTGAAAACGAACGTCGAGATCTGAGCATAAGGGTTGGGAGGACGCCAATCGCTTGTAAACTGGTGGAAATTTTGATTGAATTAGAAGTAAATTGGTCTGCTGTAAGCAACATGGCCACAATAATACTCAAAAAACTGCGCATCACAGAAAAACTGCGAAATTCCATTGAGATAGAATCCTAGTTTTTACTGGGTTAGAGTCCCAGACTTCGGCAAGCTAACTCAGCTCCGAGTTGGCTTTCAAAGCTTTAAACCACCAATAAAAAAAAAAAAAAAAAAACATTCACATATTCACAACTACTCAGTTTCAAGGCGCCGACATACGAGGTGTGTTCAAAAAGTAAGGTGACTTTGTATTTTCAAGAAAAACTATTAATTTATTTATCAATATTTATGTTGTCCCCTTCAAAGTAATCCCCTCAGATACAATACACTTATGCCAACGGTTTTTCCAATCCTCAAAGCACTTCCCATAAGCACTTTTCGGTATAGCCTTGAGCTCTTGCAGCGATGCAGTCTTTATCTCTTCAATCGTTGCAAATCTCCGTCCTTTCATAGGTCTCTTCAGTTTTGGGAACAAGAAAAAGTCACATGGGGCCAAATCCGGTGAATATGGTGGCTGAGGCATTATTGTGGTGTTGTTTTTGGCCAAAAATCTCTCACAAACAAAGATGAGTGAGCAGGGGCATTATCGTGATGCAAAAGCCATGAATTGTTTTTCCACAATTCTGGACGTTTTTCGTATTGCTTCTCGCAAACGGCGCATAACTTCCAGATAATACTGTTTATTGACCGTACGACCATATGGTAAGAACTCCTGATGCACCACGCCACGGTAATCGAAGAAAACAGTGATCAAAACTTTGACATTTGATCGAACTTGGCGTGCTTTTTTCGGTCTTGGCTCGCCTGGGCTCTTCCATTGGGACGATTGGGCTTTTTGGTTTCGATATCATAACCATATACCCATGATTCGTCACCAGTTATGACCCCTTTGAGTAAATCTGGGTCGTCGTTGACGTCATTCAACAGCTCTTGAGCGATGCTCATGCGACGGTTCCTTTTGGTCAAAATTCAGCAATTTCGGAACAAACTTCGCTGACACACGACTCATACCCAAAACGTTTGAAAAAATTTCATGGCACGAGCCAAGCGATATACCGACATCTTCAGCAACTTCTCTGATAGTGATTCGACGATTTTCCAAAACAATTTTCGTCACTGCTTGAACGTTTTCATCAGTTGTTGACGTGCTTGGGCGTCCAGAGCGAGGCTGGTCATTGGCATCTTCCCGGCCATCTTGGAAGAGTTTGTACCACTTGTACACATTTTTTTACTCAGAACAGTTTCACCGTATGCCACTGTCAACATTTCAAGTGTTTCAGAGCACTTAATTTTATTTTTTACACAAAATTTGATGCAAATCCTTTGATCCATATTTTTCGAGGAGGAAGAGGATGTTCCATTGAAACTTGGTACAGATGTTAGGGAAGAGTGTACCAATATAACAAAACAAAAAAATCGATAATCGAAAATATGTTGCCCGCGAAATTTGAAAAGTCACCTTACTTTTTTGAACAC
>NW_024573251.1:0-7143 GCF_018153835.1 Drosophila eugracilis
AGAGCAGAAACAGGGTCGAATAAATAATTTTGTAAACATAGTTTTCTACAATTTTCAAATATATCAGTCAAAAGGATTTCCTTTGTTTTTAAATATAACTCTATATAATCCTTTAGACTTGTACAGAAAAATTGTGACCAGACATTATGTGCGTGTTCATAATGATCTTGAGAGCATTCCTTTTCTGTCAAGTTACTATAGAATGCTGCTCTTAATGGTAGGGAAGTTTCCTCCAGTCGACTAGCTGAATCTAAATATTCATAAGGAAAGATACCCTTTTTACGCATAAGCCTAGTTCTATTTCATTTTTAAAATATATTTTTACTGTATTTAACTGATCATCAATTAAATTAGAAGCAAGGGTATCTAAAATTGATGGCATAAATCTGAATGTGTCAAGAAATCGAATTTCGAAATTGTTTCCATTTGAAGTTTTTATGGTTTTGGACACCGAAATATATTGTTTTTTATTTTACTGGGATTGCATACATACTATCAGGAATTTTAGCCAAGTCTTCAATAAATAAATGACAATCATACTTAGAAAAATTATGGAAAAACGCTGGTATAAATCTAAATAGTATATACTCCAAGTTACCTTTAGAATGAGCTGCACCCCTAAATAAACCTGTTAAATGACAATGATCCCTAACTCTATCATTTAAAAATATTTTTTACAAATATGACAATTTAATGAATCCTGAAATTCAAACTCGTCTTCATGAGTCATTATGATTGGTTTAAAACTGTACAAGAGAGTCTACAAAATTTGATCCTGCGTTACTACCTGTTTTTATTACAATTTTATCTAGCTTAGATTCAAAGGCACACTTAATTTTATATAATAACAGTCTTATGTCATAGAGCAGCATCCGCAGATCCAGAGAATTCAGAATATGGAAAAACACTGGTATAATTTACATAGTCTATACTCCAAATTACATTTAGAATGAGCTGCACCCCTAAATAAACCTGTTAAATGGCAATGATCCCTAACTCTATCATTTAATAATATTTTTTTACAAATATGACAATTTAATGAATCCTGAAATTCAAACTCGTCTTCAGGAGTAATTATGATTGGTTTAAAATTGTACAAGAGAGTCTACAAAATTTGATCCTGCGTTACTACCTGTTTTTATTACAAATTTATCTAGCTTAGAATCAAAGGGACACTTAATATAATTAATAAGCATAAGCTATAGGTATATGAGAGTTTAAATTGAATAATTTTGGGCGTACTTTAATATTTCTTGGCTCCAGTACACATTCAAAGTCAGCGTACACGACGAACGGAACCTCAAGCTGCTTGCGGTATTGGGTAAACTCCAGAGTTCGCTCGTGTAATTCCGGTAGCTTGGAGACTTTTCCGCTCAGATTCAGAGAATTCAGACAAAATGCTTTCCGATTTCTATATTTCGGGTATAGGTCATAGGATTCCAAGATCATTACATTACGTTTGGTGTGTTTGGTGTCATTGGAAAGCATTTTTCAAACCCTTTCCAATAGTACGCTTTATACGATTGTAAGTTAAAAACTGCAACTTTTCATTAAAACGCTTAAAAATAAATTTCCACACCTCCGCGCACAAGCAGATATCAGCACACTTTTGAGGGTTGGGGTGAGTTCGCAGCTCCGCGCACAAGCAGACCCGAGCGCACACTTTAGGGTAGGGGTGAGTTCCCAGGTGGACTCGCCCAAAAGATAGCAAAGGGTCATGTCTTTCAGAAAACCAATGGAGGAACGATCTTATAGAATACCTGACTCAGGCGCACACATAAATACCGACTATCCGTGCATATAAGTATTTAAAATTTTAAAATCAATTCAGCTAAACATAAAACTGATGATGATGTTCTTAGAAAACAATTACTGCAACGTTACTTGTATCCCTTTTCTCCTTACTTACTGAAATCTAAAAAATCTGAAATTTGAATAAACAACTTGAAAAATTGACTTATATTTGACTATGCACTTTGGTGCGTCCATGAATGTATATCGGTTCTCTATATCGTTACATTTTATTACTTCTTTGAACACGTGCACTGATTTTAAAAACTATAATTTATGGGTTTATGATTTCTGTGCCAGAATCCATACTGACTAAAAGGGCCTGCGGGGTGTTGAAGGGGAATCCTAATCACAGGAGACGACTGATAATGGGTTTCGGGGTGGGGGAAACCATGTTTTAATCACTAATGTGTGTCCTTTTTATCTATGTGTTGGAATGGATCTTCCTCATCGGTTCCACATGTCATGTTTCCAAACACATCTGGGGTTCCCACTTAACCATACACGCGCACATGTAGACAGAGGCGTACATATATAGAAATTGACAGTGTGTTTTGAGAAAATTCAACCCCTTAAGACGTTCCCAATCCTCCTAATTAGGGTCAGGAATACATTTCAATATTCCCAAATTACGGATAGGTGGGGTCGGAAAACTAATCATGACACAATCGTCACATTTTATTACTTCTTTGAACACGTGCACTGATTTTAAAAACAATAATATATGGGTTTATGATTTCTGTGCCAGAATCCATACTGAAAGGGGTGAGGGGGAATCTTTATCAAAGGAGACGACGGATAATGGGTTTCGGGGTGGGGGAAACCATGTTTTTATCACTAATGTGACAGCTTAATAGCCCATAAATCTGTGCCAGAACTAGCGTATGGAATTGTTATGGCGGGGGTCAAAGACCCAATAGCAGGAAGGATCGTTGCCCGTGGCGGGGGTCAGTGACTGATTGCAGACAGAAGGATTTGTCCATGGCAGGGATCCGGTACAGAATAACTACATGTCATAATGGAATTACAGAAAAGAAGAATTGTTAAGTTTGATTTAAGAGGAAATGATAGGAAAAAGTTTATTGTGAAACCAATTTAATTGTTTTGTATATAAGTTTAAAATTTATATAAATAAAAGTTAATAAAGTAAAAGGATTATAAAATATGACGAATAACTGAGAAAAATCTTGTCCTAGATCCTACACACGAGGATGTGTGATTTGTCAGGAAGGCCGTGAAGGCCCCCTGTATTAATGTGGCAAAGAATGGTTAGTTTGACCATCTACATTTACATCTACATTTTTGAGCGCCAATTCGATGAAGCTTGCAGTTATCAGAACGCACAGCAGTTCAAAAAAAGAGATATACTCAGCTGCTGAGTAAGGTCTGTTCGTAGTGGTGTAGAATAGGGATGGCATTATGATATGCCCAAAATGGTGAATTAGCTTAGAGTGTGCGTTACGAGGTCAGTTATCGTTGAGCCACCGGGACGAACAGAACTTGCTGCGTACTAAAAATGGCAAGAAATCAGCCATCTCAACAAATACATATTCCAAGAGATGCCACTGGAACCTACCTCAAGTTTTCATCTGTGATGTGGCGTCCATCTGGGTCACCTGTTCATGTCCTTCTACCTGTTACATACTTTTCAACTAATTTATTATACCTCTTTACTCTACGAGTAACTGGTACAAAAATCTAAAAAGAACAAACGCTATAGTCGAGTGCCGTGACTGAAGGATACCTGTAACTGTTTTACACAAAATTAAAATATTCATCTTGCTATTCAAAATTCATAAAGCGCTACATATTGTCAGAGGACTTATAACCTAAATTTCTTCGATTTTGCATTTTGGTTTCCGGGTTTTGTGGCCGTTAGTCCAGGCATGGCTTGATGGGAGAAAAACAATTTGCTTTTCGGGATAATAGAAACCTACATCCTTAATCCGAACATTTCTATCACTGATAGAAACTGAGATATTCGTTTTTCTACAAAATGCGAAAACCGTCTTTCGAGCTTGGTGGGTTTAAGACTGGGTGTGGCCGGATAATGGTATTACCATAAAATGCGCTGGCACCGCAAGATTATACATACTGAATTTCAACTTTCTTGCTTTTATATATATTCTTTATAGAGTCGGAAACGCTCCCTTCTACCTATTACATACTTTTCAACTAATATAGTATACCTTTTTACTCTACGAGTAACGGGTACAAAAATATGCAAGTAGAAACGGTTTAGTCAAGTGCCGCGAATAAAAGATACCTGTTACTGTTTTACATGTTGAGTAAAGGATAGTGACTATCCATGTGAGGCCTTTTAACCTACATTTCGTCATATAGAGAACAATAATAATTTGATTTGAAAAATCTTTGGCAAATAGATAGATATTGAAAAAACTATGTTAAACAAGGTCAAACGAAGAAATACACTAAAATATTATGGACGCCACAGTTTTTCGCGTTTCGCGTTAGAGTGGAAGTACCCGGATGAAAACTTGTGGCAAGTTTCAGTGGCATCTCTTGAATACGTATTCTTAAGCACAACTTTCTAGATCTTATAGTTTCCGAGATTTTTGCATTTTGGTTTTCCGTGTCTTGTGGGCGTTAATCTAGGCGTGGCTTGATGAAAGAAGCTTTTCTACAAAATGCGAAAACCGTCTTTCGAGCTTGGTGGGTTTAAGAGTGGGTGTGGTCGGATAATGGTATCACCAAAAATTGCGCTGGCACCGCAAAAATTTACATAGATGGGAGAAAAACAATTCGCAATTGGGACATCATAGAAAACTACATGCTTAATCCGAACATTTTTTCACTTATAGTTACTGAGATATAAGCTTTTCTACAAAATGCGAAACCCGTCTTTCGAGCTTGGTCGGTTTAAGAGTTGGTGTGGCCGGTTAATGGTATTACCATAAAATGCGCTGGCACCGCAAGATTATACATACTGAATTTCAACTTTCTTGATTTTATATATATTCTTTATAGAGTCGGAAACGCTTCCTTCTACCTATTACATACTTTTCGACTAATATAGTATACCTTTTTACTCTACGATTAACGGGTACAAAAATATACGAGAAGAAAAGCTATAGTCGAGTGCCGCGATTAAAAGATTCCTGTTACTGATTTACATTTTGAGTAAACGATAGTGACGTCACTAGCCATGTGAGGCCTTATAACCTACATTTCTTCATAAATAGCCAAATAATAATTCGATTTGAAAAATCTTTGGCAAATAGATAGATATTTAAAATAATATGTTAAACAAGGTGAAACGAAGATATACACTATTATATTAGGGACGCGTCAGCTTTTCGCGGTTTTGTGCGCGTTAGAGTGCGCGTGGCCGGATAAAAAACTCGTGCCAAGTTGCAGTGACATCTGTTGAATACGTATTCTTAAAGCATACCTTTCTAGCTCTTATAGTATCCGAGATTTTTGCAATTTGGTTTTCCGGGTTTTGTGGGCGTTAATCTGGGCGTGGCATGATGGGAGAAAAGAAGAAGAATTTACATACTGAATTTCAACTTTTTGCTCTCATATGAATACTTTATAGAGTCGGAAACGCATCCATCTACATGTTACATACTTCTCAACGAATATAGTATACTCTTTTTCTCTACGAGTAACAGCTACAAAAATATACAATAAGAAACTCTACAGTCCAGGGACGCGACTATAAGATACCTGTTTCTGTTTAATATAATTTAAACATATCCATTTTGCTATTCGAAAATTATAAAGCGTCACCTATTGTCAGAGAAAGCATGTTGAGTAACCGATAGTTACGTCCCTGTACACTCATAACCTACATTTCTTCGATTTTGCATTTTGGTTTTCCGGGTTTTATGGGCGTTAGTCTAGGCATGGCTTGATGGGAGGAAAACAATTCACATTTGCGGCATCATAGAAACCTACATGCTTAATCCGAACATTCTATCACTTATAGTTACTGAGATATAAGCTTTTCTACAAAATGCGAAAACCGTTTTTCAAGCTTGGAATCACCATAAAATGCGCTGGCACCGCAAGATTATACATACTGAATTTCAACTTTCTTGCTCTTATATATACACTTTATAGAGTCGGAAGCGCTTCCTTCCACCTGTTACATACTTTTCAACTAATATAGTATACCTTTTTACTCTACGAGTAACGGGTGTAAAAATATACAAGAAGAAAAGCTATAGTCGAGTGCCGCGATTAAAAGATTCCTGTTACTGATTTACATTTTGAGTAAACGATGGGGACGTCACTATCCATATGAGGCCTTATAACCTACATTTCTTTATAAATAGCCAAATAATAATTCGATTTGAAAAATGTTTGGCAAATAGATATTTAAAATAATATGTTAAACAAGGTGAAACGAAGATATACACTATTATATTATGGACGCAACAGCTTTTCGCGACTTGTGCGCGTTAGAGTGGGCGTGGCCGGATGAAAACTCGTGCCAAGTTGCAGTAACATCTGTTGAATACGTATTCTTAAGCACAACTTTCTAGCTTCTATAAAAACCTACATGCTTAATCCGAACATTCTATCACTTATAGTTACTGAGATATAAGTTTTTCTACAAAATGCGAAAACTGTTTTTCGAGCTTGGTGGGTTTAAGAGTGGGTGTGGCCGGATAATGGTATCACCATAAAATGCGCTGGCACCGCAAGAATTTACATACTGAATTTCAGCTTTCTTGCTCCTATATTAGGTTGTCTAATAAGTCTTGCGGTAGTTTTTATTTAATTTTCAATGGTTTATAATATTGGTTACAATAATGCGATTCTAGTCAAATATGCGCCGTTTTGTTCGATGACGCGTTCCCAACGTGATGTCAACTTCATAATGCCACAATTTCAGAGAAGCTCGCATCCCTATTGGCAAAAAAACTCGGAGAGCCAATTTTTACAGGACTCTCTTTGTGGCCAACTTCAGACTACCAAGTGCGTTCGCCATGGACAGAAACAGTGGTAATCACTTGGTGCGAGATCCGGACTATTCGGTGGATGCAAAAGAACCTCCCATCCGAGCTCCCTTGAGCTTCTGGCGCGTCCCTAAAGATGTGGCCTTGCGTTGTCCTAGGTGTAAGACAATTCTGGCCTCTGTTGATTAAAGATGGCCTCTTCTGCATGAGTGCTGTCTTCAAGTAGTCCAGTTGTTGGTAGTACAGGTCCCATTGAGCGTTTGCCTAGAGAGGAGCAGCTCATTATTCCCCAATCCCATCAAACACCCGAAGAACATTCCTGACCGTCAATCACAAGCGCTACCGTCTGGGCCTTCACCGCTTTTTGACCACGACCGTGTGGCCTGCCCCGTTATCGTAAGTGACCCACTTTTTCGTCGCCAGT